>NC_052508.1:34445532-34598657 GCF_014356525.2 Nilaparvata lugens | reverse complement strand
TTGATTGTATTGCAAACTCATCGGAAAATTCCTCACAATTACAGTAGATCGAGTACGTTTCCTTGACAGCTATCAATTCTTAAGCTCAAGTCTACAGTCACTTGTTGCCAATCTTGCAAGTGATACAGAAAACATTGATACTAATTTCAAAGTAATGTGTAAAATATTCAACGATAAAAATCATCAAAAACTTTTACTACGTAAAGGCGTGTACCCGTATCAGTACATAACAGATGCTGAAAAATTTGAAGAACAGCAATTGCCAGCAATTGACTCATTTTACAGTACACTTAGTAACACAGCATTGCAAGTAGAAGATTACGAGCATGCACAGAAAGTTTGGCGCGAATTTAACATAAACTCATTGGGTGAATATCATGATCTTTACCTTTTGTCAGATTGCTTACTGCTGGCAGATATTTTTCAAAATTTTAGGACTGTATTTTTTGCAATTTACAAACTGGATGTATCACACTTTGTATCGTTACCACATTTTTGTTGAATGCAATGTTATTTTGACTAAAGTACGTTTAGAATTAATTAGCAATGCTGATATGAACTTGCTCATAGAATCTGGTTTACGCGGTGGTCTGTCAGTCATTCCCCACCGTCATGCAGTCGCAAACAATAAATATATGGGCGCAAATTATAACCCAGCTATTGAAAATAGTTTTTTGCTCTATCTTGATTGTACAAGCTTATACGCACATACAATGATTGCCTACAAGCTACCTGAATCAAATTTCAGATTTTTATCACAAGATGAAATTACAGCTTTAGGCGATTTTACAAGCATTCACGATGAAGCCGAGACTGGCTATATAGTTGAAGCAGACCTGTCCTATCCAGTTAATTTACACGAATTACATAACAGCTTTCCCCTGGCACCATTAAAAGATCAGCCGCCTTACAACCTGTTCTCTTCATATCAAACAGACAACACTGTTGCACTGCGCAGAGAAGCGGCCGCGCGCCGCCCGTCTCCCGACACCGGCACCGCCGCCGCGTCATCACGTCTTTTAGCCACCCTTTATAATCGTAAACGATATGTACTCCACTATAGAAATTTGAAACTTTATTTAAGCTTGGGCATGAAATTGACTGCTGTACATAGAGTAATCGCTTTTCATCAGTCATACTGGCTTAAACCGTTTATTGATTTGAATGCGCAACTGAGAAAGGAAGCAAAAAATTCATTTGAACCTACCCTCTTTAAATTTCTTTCAAATAGTCTGTTCGGAAAATTGATGGAGAATAATAGGAAAAGAATAGATTTTAAGCTAATTACTTGTCAGAAAAAATTGGAAAGTTTGATTGCAAAACCAAGCTGTAAACGATGGATTGTGTTTGACAAAGACATTGTCGCTGTACAAATGTGTAAACAGAAATAAAATTAGATCGACCAATTTATGCTGGTTTTTCAATTCTTGATTTGAGTAAATTTACAATGTTCAATTTCCACTACAACATTTTCTTGAAAATGTTCGATCCAAGCTGTGTTAAATTATGCATGAGCGATACAGACTCGTTGCTATATCATATCAAATCGGACGATATCTATGCAGTTATCAAACAAAATCTTCAACATTTTGACACAAGTGCTTATCCTGTCACACATTGTTGTTATAGTCAATTGAACCATGGTGTGCCTGGCACATTTAAAGATGAATTAAAATCTGGCATTATTACCGCTTTTTGCGGTCTTCGTGCAAAACTTTACAGTTTTGAATATGTACTAAGCAGTAGTGCTAGTAGCAGCAGTAGTAGTAATAGTAGTAGTAGTAGTAGTATTAAGGATAGTTCTTATGAAAAATTTAGTAAGCACGCAGCTAAAGGCGTAGCAAGAACAATTATAAACAATAAACTAAGATATGATATGTACATGAAATGTCTGACAGATAGATTAGTTCAACGTGAATGCTTTTCACAATTACGCAGTATTCACATGATATTTATCAAATATCGTGTGCGAAAGTTGCATTATCACCATTTGACACAAAAAGATACATTGAATCAAACGGTATAGATACGAAAGTGTGGGGTCATTATTTAATAGAAGAGAGAAGAAGAGAAGATATTGATAGGAGCAGCAGCAGAACGGCTAGCGGCTCTGGTGTTACGCCAGACTGATCGCAGCAGTGAGAGAGAGAGAGAGAGGAAAGTGGAGCAAGAAGCTATTAGTGAAACCAGTTCATATTAGATACAACAAGCACCGCTCCGACACAGCTCAGTGTCGAACACAAAGAAGAAGGTGGCAGAAACAACATCCGTCGAAGACAAAGAAGAAGAAGAAGACGAAGAAAGATTGCTGTTGAAGACAGCAGAGCAGTGCTGCAGGTGTGACTGAACTCTAGCAAAAACAATCACACACGCACACACAAGCACCCGCGCACCCACATTCGTGTAGGGGAGAACGAAACCGCAAATATGTCAGATTTGCAACAGAAAATTGCTCAGGAATTACACCGTCCAGCGCGAAGAAAATTCAACAGACGTAAATATATATTAAAAGGAATAAAAGACCTCATTCAAATTGATTTAATTGATTGCCAGAATTTGCTAGAGCAACAACGGCTATTGCTATGTTTTGATTGCAATTAATGTTTTTTCACATTATGCTTTTGCTGAACCATAAAAACTAAAACAGGAAAAGAAGTTGAACGAAAATTAGCGCGAATATTAGTGTTAAATAAAGGTATAAAAAATGTGCAAAGCGATTTAGGTCGTGAATTTTACAATAAGGATGTTAAACAACTATTCGATAGGTTAACATTAATCATTACAGTGTATTTTCTGAAATTAAGGCAGCTTTTGTTGAAAGATTGACCGAACACTGAAATCACGTTCGTATGAACGACTAACTGCTAGCGGTACACAAAAAAGGTTAAACATTTGCCGGACATTGTTTATCAATATATACACTATTCATTCAGCGATTGGCATGACACCGGCCAGTGTTAGATGACGTCATGAAAAGCATTTGATCATGTTACAGTTGAAAAAGACAAAGCAATCGCCGCATACAGTTTATCGACCAAAGTTTGCATTAGGCGACGTAGTGCAAATAAGTAAGTTCGTCAGGTTTTTGATAAAAGTTTTAGATTAAATTGGTCGCCAGAACTGTTTATATTCACGGTGTTTATCCCACAACCCGCCAACCTATGTAATTCGCGATCTTAACAATGAAATCATACAAGGCAGATTTTATAGTGAACAATTGATGAAAACAACTTAACACCGTCCGAACAAAATACATATTTAGTTGAACGAATAATACGAAAATCAAACAATAAATATCTCGTTAAATGGTTAGGCTTTGATAAAACTAGCTGGATAGATAAGAGTGATATTATTACTCCGTCTGTAAAACAGAAGAAACTGCGTGCAACGTGCAAAAATCATTAAATTTATTTGCATATTGTTTCAGATATGATATAAACATAATGTCAATGGCAATGGATGCGCGCGCCACTGTTGTTCTATTTGCTGAATGGTAACGATGCGTGTAGTGTTATTAAAAGAATAATTGATCTTTTGTGTACGCTTAAAGTGATGTGTGTAAAACGTGTTGATATTGAAAAATGCTTTCTAGTTAGCTTATGTAAAAAAACATTTTACAGTGATGTTGTTGTTGTTGTTAATGTTGATGATGATGATGATGATAGTAGGTTTCATTTAAGTATATGCTCATATAACAATTTAAAAGATGCAATTCAAAATGCAAGCAGCGTATTTGATGTAGTAGATACTTGTATCTGTGCTCAATTTTCTATGCAACTAAACATACTTTACTCGCAAATTAAATCAATAGACTTTAATGTAGCTGATGTTGATGAAGATGATGATGATGATAAGAAAAAAGAAAAGATATTAATTTATATTTTAGATTATTGCATGTCAATGGCTAATCTTAATTAATGCGTGTGATGCTGGTGCTAACAGCTATACTGTATTATGTGAAAGGGAAAAACACACACTTTGTAATAATTTACAATTTTTTATAATATTAGCAAAAAACACTGTCAACTTTGTATGTATTATCACTGTCTCAGATTTGTCGCCACTTACCTTACTGCAGCTGTCAACTTTGTATGTATATTTTCACCTTTTATGTATGCAGCTGTCAACTTTGTATGTATTTTCAACTTTTTATGTATTGTCAACTTTGTAAGATATTGTCAACACACTTGTTTTAGCTGCTGCTAAATTTGTATGTATCTAGTATTTTTAATAAACTGTGAACATTGTATGTGCGTGTTTTCTTCATTCATAAACCGCTTGTAGTATACACACACGCACACACACACACACACACACACACACACACACACACACACACATCAGATGTAGCGATGTAAACAGCATAGTTGAACTGTAGACACGCATGTGTAAACAGCAAGCGCGCAGCAAGAGTTAATGATTAGTTGTTATTATTATTATGACGCCAGCAAAAGAGTCAATAGCAATAGTTAACTTTGATAATCTAATTGTAGATACAAAACAGTGGGCAAAAATTGTCTAGATAGAAAAAAGCATGGTGAGTTTTTTGCCAAGTTCAGCTAGAATTCTAATTTGTGGTGCATCAAATTGTGGAAAGACAAATGTACTGCTGAATTTAATATTCGATAAAAATGGATTAAAATTCAAAACCTATACTTGTTCAGTAAGTCTTTGTATCAGGAAAAGTATAAATTATTGGATGTTTTTTTTTCAAAACTCAAGTGTGTAAACTACTATAAATCTGACAATATTGAAAGTATACCGCAACCGAATGATATTGACACTCATTCACTGATAATATTTGACGATTTGAATGTTACACGTGTGCCGCAAATACGTAATTTTTTCACAATGGGCAGACACAAAAGCATAGATTGTGTGTACTTAATTCAAAGCTATGGCGCAATTTCAAAACATCATATCAGAGACAATGCAAATATGCTGATTATTTTTAAAATGGATATGCACAATTTAAAATTAATATTTAGAGATTTTGTTGGAACTGATATGACATTTGTTGCATTCAGAAATCTATGTTCAGATGTATGGCAAAGCGGAAATCATAGTTTTATTTCAATTTTCACTGAGTGTAAACCAGATGCTGGTAAATATCGTAATTGTCTTGTTCAGTAAGTAATAGGATCCTTGATGTTATTTGAAAGAAATTCTGACCGTTTTAACTGAATTTTACTCTAGTCAAATTGTTAGCATTATGAAAACAGTAAGGGCCGGTTTCCGAGCTCGGGATTTAGCTAAAGTTCTAGACTTTGAACAGCTGGAGTCAGAAAATTGGCTTTCCAAAACGGGGCGTAGTCGCAGCTTTTATAACAGTAGTCGTAGTTTTTATTTTCTCATTATTTGTATATGCTAATTGGAAACGTTTTTCCTTGACGAAATTAGACATTCCTAAATAGTTCAAAATAGCTGAAACTTTACACTATTTTCTCTTTATTTTATGTTCAATTTTCTAGTTTTTTGAAATTTAATACAGACGTGACTATGACAATGACTGCGACTACGCCCCGTTTCGGAAAGCCAATTTTCTGACTCCAGCTGTTCAAAGTCTAGAACTTAGCTAAATCCCGAGCTCGGAAACCGGCCCTTACTGTTTTCATAATGCTAACAATTTGACTAGAGTAAAATTCAGTTAAAACGGTCAGAATTTCTTTCAAATAACATCAAGGATCCTATTACTTACTGAACAAGACAAGATATAATACAAGAGATATTGATCCAAGTGTGTATAGCAGCACCAATTGACATGTGTCAATTCTCATCATTTGTTGTTGAGCCAGTGTAGGTGAAAGAACTAATTATCGTTCTACTACTAGCAATATGCGTAAAATTAAATTAAAAAGAAAAAACAAAGAGGAGGGGCGAGGACGAAGACGAGGACTAGTGCAACGTGATCATCGTCATACTAGTAAAGTAATTGACAGGATAAAAGGTTTGCGTAAGTCAATTATTAATAAACATAGATCATTAACTAGTATGATTAGGGAAAATGATTCGATTAGACAAAAATCATTAGAACCAATTATCAATCCACTAAAACAATTGAAATATACACTTGTACAACATGCACACACTAGTAGCAGACTTAAAGAAGAATCAGAGGACGATGAGGAGGAGGAGGAGGAGAAGGAGGAGGAGAAAGACGCGGGCAAGGAAATGGATGTGGATGAGGGTTTGAATAGATCTAATGTAAGTGATATTTTGAATAAAACAACAATAACAGTGGATTTTATTGATGAGTATATACGTGAATTTCATAATGAAAAACTAAATAATTGTATATCTTATGGTATATGTTATGATAGTAAACTAAATGAATACTATATGGGTGTAAAGGATATTAGTATTGCCAATGGTTATTTAATTATCGACAATAATAATAAGTATTGTTTAACAGTTGGTTTGTGTGAACTTCTATTTAAAAAACAGCCTGACCAGAAACTGTACACAGAACGTGATTTAAGAAAATATCGTAATATATTGCAGCTTACCGCTGCTCATTTAGATAGACGCGGTTATGTAAAGAGAAATACAGGCTATAAATCACAATTATTCAATCTTTATTTCCATCGAGTAGTAGGAAAACAAAAAGATCTAGGATTGATGATGCAGCAGCAGCTGTTAGTGGTATGGGTTTTATAAGAAATGAATCTACTAGTCGACAGTATGTCTACTGGGATAATCCAAATGAACTGATAGACAGATTAAATATTCTGCTTTCATCACAGCAGGCGGGAAATAGATCACATTCAGTTGAAATAGCTTCTATTATTGAAGAACTGAAAGAAAGTGGTATTATATTAGGTGGCAATGTTGCTTTTAGTCGTTAGTATGTGTTTAACACTTGACAAGGATAGAGATGTCGGGCAGTAGCGCCACTGCTGTGAGTAGTACAATAGATCGATTTGGTAGGACACATCATGTGTTTAATACAACAGCACCGCCACCATTAGTTTTAAACAGTGGTTGTGAATCATCAGCAGCAGCAACATCGTCATTAGTGGCAGCAAGTAGAGAATATTTAGACAGTAAACTACTTGAATTATCATCAAATATATTCAATAAACTTCAGTCTGATCCATTGTCACCGCTAGTTAACAGAGAATACTTGGACAGTAAATTGCTTGAAATATCATCAAATATATTCACTAAACTACAGTCTGATCCATTGTCGTCGTCGCTAGTTAACAGAGAATACTTGGATAGTAAATTAAAGGAAGTTTCAACTAGTATAATCCAAAAACTACAGTCTGATCAATCATCACCACTAGTTAACAAAGAATACTTGGACAGTAAATTGCTTGAAATATCAACAAATATATTCACTAAATTGCAAACTGAATCATCTGATTTAGTAGATAGGAAATATTTAGACAGCAAATTACTTGCAATATCAACTAGTATATTCCAAAAACTACAGTCTGATTTAATTACTAAAAAAGTGTGACAATCTTGATGTGTAACAAGCAAACAAAGGAGAATAGTGCTGCTTCAATGCCTACAAACAATATGAGTTCATTGAATCGTAATGCTGCTGCTGATATCGATTATACATGCGAAAATAATAGAATGGAAAGTATGAAACATTGTAAACTGCTAACTAAACAACGAAGACGCAACTATGCCCGACAAGGTTTTTATTTTGATGGGGAAAGCATACTGTGTGTTTATTGTGGATTTGATTTGATTTCGCATAAAGCGAGAGTATGCAGTCTGACCTGTAGAGAAAATGTAGGTAGTGGTGGTGGAAGGGAGAGGCGAAAAGCAATAAATTTCACTGTTCTAGTACCACTCATTTAGAGTACCTTCGGTAGCAGCAGCAGATTGAAGAGCTATAATGAATCCACAAACTTGGACTTATGCGCCAGAATGTTTAGAAATTAAATTACAAAACTACATTGAATGGTATGATTTGTGTCAAAAAGCAATAGAGACAAAAAACAGTAGTATTGCTAGACAATTGAAAGCAATATTTCTAAATACAGTTAATATTAACGATATCAGTGATTACTCAGCTTATTACAGACCCTTTAGTTTGAATGTAAACAAGCTAATAAGAATTGAAGAAGAAATTTTAAGATCGCTCGAGGTGAACAGAGGAGAAGAAGATGCAACTAGCTGTAAAGAAGAAGAAGAAGAGGTGAAGAGCGGAGAAGAAAGGAATGCGGCTACATGTAAAGAAGAAGCGACTAGCTGTAAAGAAGAAGAGGTTAAGGTGAACAGCGGAGAAGAAAGGAATGCGGCTACATGTAAAGAAGAAGAAGAAGGTAGAAAGCGAGAGTGCGTGTAAAGGTGACGGAGGGGAGACAACATCATGATACGGCGGGAAGTCAACAGAAGGAAAGGTGTGAGGAGGCGTGGCGGAGGGGAGAACGAGTCAACAGAAGGAATGTGTAAAAGTGGAAGGAGTCGACAGGAAACGGAATGGGAGGCGGTTGTGGGGGACTGACGGCTTAACAGGTTTGTGTGCACTCAGTCTTTAACCGACAACCCACATTGAAGCAAGCATAGCTTATTACTCTTGCACTCGAACGCGCGCGGTAAGCTTTTATTATGGATCACCATCTACAGAGAAGCAACACCAGCACTGGAAATGATAGACTTTTTAGTATGAAGTCATTCAATTATATTTCGAAAACTGAATATCCAACGGTCTCACTCAAAGATCTTGACCATGATTCGTGGTACCGTGTTGTACACGCTAGATTGGTGAGAACACAGCAGGGGCAGCGAATCATAATGAGGTTATACGATCATGACAGCAATGGTGACTATTATTGCGAAGTTTACTTACCTGAGAAATTTCTGAGTGTATTGAATCTTCAAACACTTGAGGATTTCAACAAACAAAAACTCTATCTGAAGTGTGTACAGCGAGAAGGTAAATCACCTCTTGTTCTTCTAGAAGAAGAAAGGAATATATGAAAAAAATAAAAAAAAACCCATTCCCATCATTGATTGTGCAATAGGCCTAATGTTGATTAATACTTTGTAATGAATAACTATAGTAGTATGTAGAATAGATTAGCCTATCTATTCTACATCCTATTATAGTGACATTCAATTAGAGTTTTCTCAATATGGGGATAGCACATTAAAAAAAGCGCCACCATTCCTTTTACAGCATAGTGTGGGGAAAATGACATCTCATACTAACAAATATGAAATGTAATTTTTTTCATTCTTCCTGTGGTGGAGGAAAAAAGGAACATGCACTATATTGTTGTGCAATAGGCCTAATGTTGATTAACACTTTGTAATGAATAACTATAGTAGTATGTAGAATAGATTAGCCTATCTATATACATCCTATTATAGCGACATTCAGAGTTTTCTCAATATGGGGAAAGCACATTAAAAAAAGCGCCACCATTCCTTTTACAGCATAGTGTGGGGAAAATGACATCTCATATGAACAAATATGAAATGTAATTTTTTTCATTCTTCCTGTGGTGGAGGAAAACAAGGAACATATTATTGTAGTTTAATTTGCACCAAACTTTGTGTGCTAGTAGTGTAGTTTGAGAGTTTAGCGCTAGTAGTGTAGTTTGAGAGTTTAGATATCTGTGATTTTAAAGATTTTAAAGATTTTAAATGTGGGGATATTTTTAATATGCTAATCAGGTTGGCACCACTTAGAAGCAGGTGTGACTGGGGCAGATGTTTTTGACAGTTGCAAACACCTGCTACAACAAAGATGGCCATCGGGGGCACTTCCTGGGTAGGGGAACCTCTTCCTATTGGTTGGGGGCGGGGACTTTGGTGGGGGATGACAGATGTTTTTGACAAAACACCTGCTACAACAAAGATGGCCGTCGGGGCCTGGGGAACCTCTTCCTATTGGTTGGGGCGGTGGGGGACAAAATGGCCGACACTAGGGAAGGGGGGTGGAGGGCCGCCATTTTGACCACGCCCCCTCGCTTCCTATTGGCTGGGGGCGGGGCCAAAATGGCGGACTGGGGCAGGGGGGGTGGAGGGGGAGGAAAAAGGGGCTTGGCCACGCCCCTTGCTTCCTATTGGCTGGGGGCGGGGCCAAAATGGCGGACTGGGGCAGGGGGGGTGGAGGGGGAGGCCACACCCCTCGATTTCTATTGGATAAGCAGCTCTCTCAAAACACCACTACTGATAAGTATTTAGCTTGTAGTGACTTTAGATGCTTAAGTGTGTAAGATATTGTTCTTTGTGTATTTGTGTAGTATATTGCCAAAATTCTTCTGAAGATTATAAGTTCATTTGCTCTGAAAACTGGATTTCTCATTCATAGGCGATAGATCCATTCATAGTTTACCAAGAATCTATTACGTTGGAGCTGATAACCTTCCTTAGGTTAATAGGTGAAAATTTGCTATCCAACCGATTTAGGAGAAATTGGTAGCATGGCAAATGGTACCCCTGGTGGGACCGAATTACAAAATAAATATGTCTCAAATGGTACACCATGAAATCCCTGGTTATAAAAAATTATTGGTAGGATAGATATCTTGATAGGTTATGAATGGTTTGCTGCTGAATGGGAGGTCAGTTCTGGAGTGGTCAAGTTTTAATGAATAGATATCAGTGCATATTACAAAATGGCAAACATTAAAAATGATCTGAATCTTATAGCATTCTTAACACAAAAGTTTGATGAGCAAAATGCTAGGTTTGATGAGCTAAATGCTAAGTTTGATAAGCAAAATGCTAAGATTGATAATTTGAAACAAGATCAAAGTGCTAGGTTTGATGATATGAAGCAAGAATTTGCCAGCATAAGACTAGAGCAGGTTAGTATAAACCTTCTATTGAAAGATGCACATGAGACATTGATTAAAAATCATAAAGATGAAAGCAAATTGAAGCATGATAATAGTAGTGTTAAGATACAAGATCAACTCATTCAAGTTTCTGACAATGTAGGCCTAGTTACTGTTGTTGAAAAAGTCAACCCTAGTGAGATAGTAGAATTGAGTAAAGAAGTAGGTAGGGAGTTGTCTTCACTGAAAGTCAACTATCATGAAAGTAATATTGCTACATTGAAGGTTAGGAAAACTATAAACAAAGTGAATGTTTACATGAGACAGGTTTCTGTAGAGGTTAGGAACAATGTAAACAAAATCAATCTTGCTTTGAATCGAGTTGATGAATTCAACTTTCAACTGGAAATTGAAAAGGTGTATGCAAAGTGAACATGACTGACTTTTGTGAGCAAAATGGCTTTGTTGAAACAAATGAACCCATGAATAAAATCATGTTCTTGAAGAAAACAAAGCACAAAGTTTCCATTGATGTGTTAGTATTCAAAGGTTGTTTCAAGTTGCTTACTTACAAGATGATGACTGTGAATCACATGATGAAAGGGTATTCCCCAGCACACAATGATTAGGAATCCTGTGTTATGCCGGGATTCAGAATAGCATAATCGCTACGCAGTGTATGGTAAGAGTCCATAATTGTGTCTTTTTTCTTTCCTGTAGCCTATTTTTCTTGGCCCTTAATCTTTTCAAATTTCGATTCTTTCCTGTCTTTGTGTAATGTTCAGTAAATTTCTTCTATTATGCATATCTTAACCAATCTTGTCCATAGTCATTTAATTTGTATTTTTCTGAAATAATTTTGGAAGTTAAAATAGTAGTTTATTTTCCTAATCTTTAAATTGTTGATAAAACTTAACTTTATAAAACCTAAAATCTATCCATTGTAGTGTAAATAATTGTTTGCTTGCGGTATATTTTTTCATCATGTATTACATATTTTAACTATGTCTATTTTTTTTCAGGTATCATATTAGGTAATTAGGTTTTTCAGAGCAAATTATGTCCCATGTTCTCATCTTTCATTGCATATTGTGCCATAAGCCATATGTAATTAGGTTATAGTTTTCTTCTGGGCTTTTAACCCATTTTGCATTTTATTTTTTTTGCTGTCCAATACTTTGGATTTTTTGGTAGACAAGTGGGTGTGATTCTTTTAGAGGTGTGGGCGTGAACCACATATGGCTGGACTCGATTATCTGACCTACTTGTTTGTGATATAAAAACTTTAAGACTGCAACATCAAATGTTTGTAAAAACTTTTGCATACTTTTGTTTTGTGGTCTGATACTAGAGTCTGCTATCACATTGCCTTACAGACATCTAGGAACTCTCCACCCAGTCACAATAGTCAACATTTTTTCTTCCTTCACCAGTTGTTTTTGTGGGAGTGATAGCTCACAATTATAACAAATTAGAGTCATACTTGGAATTTACAAAATTCCATAGTAGTATATTTTATTAAATATACTTCCTTATGAAAGTTCAGTACTGACATGTAGGATAGGCTCTAATTAATCTTTCTCTTCTTTGTATTATTTAGGAAATTTATTTACCCAATTTTCTTTTTCTCTTGTTTGTATTTTTTAGGGAACTTATTTACCCATTATCCATCTTGATCATCTTTGTATTGTAATCTTGAAATGTTTGTATTTATTATACAGTCTTTAAATTATGAAATTATTTAAAAAATAAATGGTTCAATTTAGAACATGCTGAAATCTATTCTTATGTATAAATTCTTTTGTTATAATAAATAAACTTTAAAATTTGAAAGTATTAATGAATTGTGTCACCATATATATGAGATGTATTAATGAAAGTTAACTTGAATAATAATGTTTTCATTAAATAAAAACGTCTTGTTATATTATTAATTGAAATGAGTTAAAGGTTAAAATTTCTCTAAAGTTTTTGTAATTGATGTCTTTTTCTAAATTTTAAAACTGTTTGTTCTATAAATTTTGATATGTTTGATTATCGTTTGAAATGGATGCTGGAGTGTATGTAGAATTTTAATGGGGTTTGCTGATTAGAATTTTGCTGGTATGTGATTGTTTTTTGAGATGGGAACCCATTATTGCCTAAAGAAGGAATAACAGAGGTTATGACTTAGAGAGGCAGTAATGAGATAATATTTTTTTGTGGATTACTTATGTTGATTGCCATAGATGCAAAATAATGATTAATAATGTTGATTGCCATAGATGCAGATTACTTATGAATATTGATTGCCTTTGAAGCAAAATATTATTGATGTTTTGAATGATTTCTTGTTTAATGATTGATAGTAAAGTTTTGTCATGAAATGTAGTTTGTGTTTAGAACATTGAAAAGTCGAAATAAACTATAGTATCCAACAAACGATGATTAATAATATTGAATAATTTGCTTTTTATAAAATATTTGAACAATGAATAAATGGAAATGAAATTTTTTTTTTTCTAGTGAAATTTTGTAATTGATGTCTCCAAATTTCACAATTTATGTATTGCTGACTGTATAATAAGATGTTAACAAATTTCATTTTTATATTGATTATATACTTAGAAATAATTTTCATGTGTATTAGATTGTATTGATAGCCTAATCAAAATTTTCCTTTTAGTTTATAAGCATTTTAATATAACAGGTACAGCATGGACATTAACCTTGAAATAATTATCACGTGAATCTCGAAATCAGCAACAAGTGAACGCCATGAAGAGTGTTAAGAACATTTGGGTGATTTTCGAACTAGTGTGACTCATCAATTGAATATCTACATCAATATCTATGCTGATGCCTACAACAATGTCAACGCCAATATCTACACTAATATCTACACCAATATCTACGCTGATGCCTACAACAATGTCAACGCCAATATCAACGCCAATATCTACACTAATATCTACACCAATAACTACGCCAATATCTACACTGATGTCAATATCTATGCCAATATCTACGCCGATGCCAATGCCTGCGCCAATGCTGATGCCAATGCCAATATCAACGCCGATGCCAATGCCGACAGCAAAGCCTACGCCAATGACAATGCCAATGCTTATTGCTGACCTTGTATCTCAAACTTCAACACTACTACATTACCTGGAGGTAATTGCCATCCATGTTCACGTTCGCAACTTTGAATTCAGAATAACAGTCACAGTATCATGAAAGAATTGATTCAAAAATCCTCTCCTAAATTATTCCTGTATGCAGAACTCTAAACCTTGAACACTGAAAATATCAAAAAACCAAACCTTACCTAAATTAATCCTCACCTAAATTAATCCTGTATGCAGCGTCTATCTCTTTTCCAAAAAACGAATTACATTGTCATTTCAAGCCTGAAATGTACATTGTATAATTACAAATATGATACAAAATTTACGTGACTCTGTATCGAGTTTGGTATGCAGCCGTCTACTACAAGCATGAGGCAATGCTAACTGAGATGTCACCTGTATCGAGTTTGGTATGCAGCCATCTACTACAAGCATGAGGCAATGCTAACTGAGATGTCACCTGTATCGAGTTTGATATGCATCAGTCGACTACAAGTATCAGCCCAACACTACGTGCATTCAGATCAGCCCAACACTACGAGTATTCGGATCAGCCCAACACTAATGTCATCACACTGGAGTCACACTTAACTGAAAATCATACTGAGTGCCTTAACGGACTGTTTTCCAAAATTCGCATCAATAAAATCAACCACGTCAATAGTGAAAGAAATGAACATTTTTTGATTTATTGAAATTTTATGTGAAAATTAAATGTAACAATTCATCAATTCATTTAAAAAAAATAATAATAATAATTTTTTTATTCAACATACTAAATTTTTTTATGCAAAAAAAATTGAATTTTTCTATCTATTAAATTTATGTGCAATTTCAAAAAAACTATTCTTTATATATTAAACTTTCTGTTGAGATATTTTCCTTTAAATTATAAAACTGAATCAAAAGTAATTTTGATATTCTATACTTTGAAATATTGTTTGGAAACATATAACAAATGCTATTGATGAATTTTTATAATAATTTTCAATATTATAGGATGACATGTAATGTTTTTATAGAAAAATTGTTACTGTTCTTGAATTTACAATTCAAAATTTTCCATTTGGGTCAATGTAATTTTTTTCTTTAAATTTTCAAACAGTAAAATTTTTTATGTCAAGAGGGGGGTATTTGTAATATTACATTTTTTCTCGATTGGAATCGAATCTTCAATTCGAGATCTATAAAACTTTATAGTAGATATCAGAGTCATCGATATACGGACAACTTTTTGACTGAGAATTGATCGTAAATGATCGTGTTGCATGTTCAATGGTATCACTGAAAAAACAAACTCTGTAAACAGAGTTAACAGAATTAACAGATAATATAGAGGATATATAAAATTTAAAATAACAATTTCAAAATAAAGTTTTATTGAGAACAAATATAAAATGTGAATTCTAAACTTGTAATTTATAATTTTTTTTGGTGACGTGTCCATGACATCGACACTGTTTGAAGAAGCTTTGCTCTGTTCCTTGTAGCCAGGCTTGCTTCTCTCTAAAAAATAATGGCTGGCAGCGTGTGTTCTGATTTTGTGCTCTCTGAATATTTTTCTGTTTAAGTGGATTATTAATGTTTTAAATTGAGTTTTGAACAGTTTTATGGTGTTCTAAGTTTGTGTATTTTGATTTGTGTGTATACAAGCCTATAGCCATTGTTTTCAACTATATAAATTGGATAAGTATTTAGCTTGTAGTGACTTTAGATGCTTAAGCGTGTAAGATATTGTTCTTTGTGTATTTGTGTAGTATATTGCCAAAATTCTTCTGAAGATTATAAGTTCATTTGCTCTGAAAACTGGATTTCTCATTCATAGGCGATAGATCCATTCATAGTTTACCAAGAATCTATTACGTTGGAGCCGATAACCTTCCTTAGGTTAATAGGTGAAAATTTGCTATCCAACCGATTTAGGAGAAATTGGTAGCACGGCAACACCTATGAGATCATTTACCGACCTGGTAAAGAGAACATAACTGCTGACGCTCTTTCTCGAGCATGTGTGATAATGGGATGTATCACATCAAAACAAGGCTTGATAAAATATCATCAAGACCTCTGCCACCCCCGCATCACAAGATTTTTTCACTGGACTAAAGCTCATAACCTTCCATACTCGGTAGATGACATCAGAGAAGTCTGCATGGAATGCAAGATCTGCTCAGAGCTGAAGCCAAGATTCAACTGTTTCAAAGGAAAATTGATGAAAGCAACTCGGCCTTTTGAAAGGATCAACATTGACTTCAAAGGACCCCTGCCATCATCAACTAGAAACAAGTACATCCTCACTATTGTGGATGAATATTCGAGATTTCCCTTTGCCTATCCCTGTCGAGACATGTCATCAGAAACAGTAATTCAAAATCTCAATGACTTATTCACCACATACGGCTATCCTTCATACATACACACTGATAGAGGGACCAGTTTTCTATCAAAAGATGTCAAAGATTACTTAATGTCCAAGGGTGTAGCTACCAGTTCCACAACACCTTACAACCCTCAAGGTAATGGACAGGTGGAACGCTACAATGGAATAATTTGGAAGACAATCCGTTTAGCCCTACGGTCCAGGAACATGGATACTTCTCACTGGGAAAAGGTACTCTTAGAATCACTAAGCAGCATTCGCTCGCTTCTCTGCACGACCATCAATTGCACACCTCACGAGCGAATGTTCATTCATCCTCGTAATTCCACGTCTATGACAAACTTGCCATCCTGGCTGATCAACGCCAAGGAGGCATGGATGAAGACCTTTGTAAGACGCAGTAAGCATGATCCTGAAGTTGAAAAGGTAGAAATTATTCATTTGAACCCTCATGTTGCTCAAGTAAGACTTTCTGATGGAAGAGAAGTTTCTGTCAACATTCGTAGATTGGCCCCGGTAGGTTCCACTACTGGGAGGGAAGAATGATATGATAATCATATGTCATGAATCAGTTGTTTAAATTATTCTAAATCATCAGAAAGTTTGTTATTTTATCTCAGTTTATTTTAGTCAATAAAAGCCATTATTCTAGCTCTTCAATGGTCTCTATTTATTACACTAATAAAATGGCATATATTCATATTCATCATGCCCTGCATAATCATTTTATTGGAAAGTCTAAAAATGCTTTTTTTAATTTTCAGCGTTCACTTGAAAATCTATTTGCTGTGTGATATTTCAGGCAGGCAACCACTGCCCTAGAGCCAGTGGGCAGCCGAGCGACGACCCTGTCACAGTAGTCAAGTGCCCCCTGTAGCTGTCGCCGTCCCCGAGATGGATGGAGGCGGTGGGAATGCGAAATGAATAAGAGACGCGGGCCCGGTGATGGTGAGCAGCATACTGATTCTGGGTGAGTGCATTTTTTGTTCTACAATGATCAAGTAATTATTAAAATAAAGTAAAATTGAATGAATAGTCACGCTCAAGATAGAGGCCAGTATGACGAAACGCGTCCGAAAATAACTTGGTATCTGGACATATAAGTACTGTGAGCATTGAATTTTAGCAGGAAGCATGACTTGATTTCCATTTCATAGATGCTCCATTTGGTGGTGAAAATTGATGGAAAATAACTTGATGATAAGCACTAGTTGCTACTAACTTTCCGTCTCAATTTTCCTTGCCTATAATCGTTTTGGTTTTCATGACTTCAGTAGACTTTTTATAGTGAGATTCTCAGGTACAAGATGACAAATGGCAATACAAAGATATAAGGGAATACATCCAACAACTCTAACAATAAATAATATTATATACTAATAATTAAGGTTTGGTGCAAAATTTAAGAAGCGGTTTGACTCAGTGGTTGCGCTATTAAGCCATCGCTTAGATACGTTTTGAGAATCATGCGTCTGCTACTCCCTTTGGAAGAGTGACCACTTGAGCCAACTCCTCTGAATATGATTCATGAGTAGGAAAATCGCTTCCTGGTGGTTCGGAAGCCTCCTAAAACTGTAGTTCCACTCATCTCTTATTAGCATCCGCCTCATTACCCACGCACAAGCTAACAGCTCATTTAGGCTTCGCCCTCAGCAAAAAATAAATAATAAGGATTGAGGATTGTAAGGATTTTTCTGATAAAGGTTAAATGTATACTAGTAGTTCTGTAAACAGTAGACCTCGCGCTCAGTAAGGTACATTGACCTGTTGTTATGTTTTCTTAAAAATTAATAAATAATTTATCAATTTAAAATGTCTAGAAAAAATCCTAAATAAACATAGAGCTTCCTGTCCTATCGTACCTTGACGTATCGTCCCGAAATGTGAGTGTGAGCGCTGTTATCAGGTCTGGCTGCCGTCGATATGCCAATCCAATCAACCCATCAGTGAACATTCTGTGTTGTCGTGTTGGCGAAAAATCGGTGTGTTGAAATTAAAAAATAAACTACCATAATGCGGATTTCCTACAAACTTCATTTCTCACTTTTCATGATTTTAGAAAATTCAAAAAAATTCTTTTCAATAATATTTGTTGCAATCTTGATCATCAGATCAAAAAAGAAAAATGTTTTCTATACTCTAAACTAGAATCATGGCCTCAGCTTATGGAAAGACAAAGCTAGTAGACAACACTGTCTACTACGTTGATGGAAAGATACATTTTCAAGATGTTCGATGTTTTTGAACGGGTAGTATTATAGTCCACTAGACAGCTGATTTATGATGAATAATCTATAGGTAATATTCTTACGGTAATATTGACGTATGAAGGAGGCTCCTTTTTCCTTTTATATTATCCTTGAAATGCAATATTTCCAAAAACCTTGTATATACGTCGACGCGCAATTTAAAAAAGAACATACGTGTCAAATTTCATGAAAATCTATTACCACGTTTAGCTGTAAATGCGCAACATATAAACATTTAAACATAAAGAGAAATGCCAAACCGTCGACTTGAATCTTAGACCTCACTTCGCTCGGCCAACCAGAAAATCATTTAATGTGAGGGTAAACAGAAAGCGGGAAAATTGAAGAGAAGTTAGGTATGATAGAATATGAGCTTGTGTCATTGTAGCCTAGTTGAATCTTTTATTTGATTGTAGCACAGGTTCACCTTGCAGATCTCCGTTGCTGTTGGCAACGTTTTCTTTGTAGGATGATTAGGATAACAATAAAAAATAGCAATACACTTATTTAATAACTGAAATTCAATAAAACCTAAAAAGTAATAAAAATCTATGTTGATTTCACATTTTAGTTAAGCAGGAGTCCGTGTTGATTTCTACGCTATAATCTTATCTTTCAAATCTATTCTTATTTCTTATCATTTCAAAGTAATGTAGCAGTTCTTGAAAGAATGTAACAATTTGTTCTAAATTTATCCAGGCTACTTTTATCTCTCTAAATGTTTGACTGTATTTCGTTGATGCATTCTTCAATGATCAACAACTCCTTGAAAATATGTCATACAAACATTCAATCTATGCCGACGCATTTTAACTCAATGATATCCTCAGCTTCTCTGGATATTGTAGTATTAAGCGAGTCTTGACTCAAACCTAGTTTACAATCGTAAGCTTACGGTATTCTTGTTGAATATTTACTCTTAGAAACGACCATTAGTAAAGGTGGCGGGGGAGTGATTATCTATGTAAGATACTCTTTTCCGGCCCTGAGTGTTAATGTCTCTGAAGCCGGTCCACTCTCATTCTCCCGAATTCCTTCTAGCTTCTACTTGATGTGAGAGTGGGCGCTGAGTCCGTTTTGGTCCTTGGAGTTTATCAGCCGCCAAGAGAGGGAGTCTCCTCACATTAGAGGATGCTCTGTTGATATAACCACATAATTTATAATTACGTAACACCTCATCAGAGAACTTGATATTCTGAAATTACGACAAAGACTAAAGTACTCAATACTATGTGAAACCTACAAAATAATTGTGAAAATATTTGAGAAAAATACTTGTATCTTTCACATAGGTTCATCGGAAGGACACTTGGTCTCACCGCTGCTTTCTCTAGATACCGTTGGATAATCTTTATCAGAGTTGAAAATTCTCAACAAAGGAAAAAAGTGAGTTTGATTGGTCTCGAACCCGCAACCTATGTTTGATTCATGAGTCGCGTGTACTACCAATTACGCTAAAGATTCTCTTGGAGAAAGCTCTGTTTGGATGGACTTTTGTTGATAAATTTGTTTTAATTATTACATTTAAAGTGCTTGATTGAAAACAATGAAAATAAGCCTATTATCAAACCTCGGTAAATTCATAATCTGCATGTAAGATTGCATGTTGATCAGTTCTTCCATTAGTTCATAAGTGGTAATGTGTCAAACGTGTATTTTCCATATAATTCAAGAAACAATAGTAAAAAAAAGGAATTATTAATATAATCATTCATACAACATTCACACAGCCCACCAGACCAGTTCCAAGCGCCAACCACACGCTACCCCCGCAGACCCGCCAACAAAATCCGCTTGACCTCCACCCCAAAGCAAGCACGCCCATCAATGGCCCGGACAGAAGCAGGAAGATTATTCCACAGCCTACAACCAGTGACAGTGAAGGATCTCTCAAAAGTCGTCGTTCTATGAATGGGAAAAGCTAGCAGCAAGTTGCCATGCCTTGTTGCACGTTCACCGATCTCAGACAGGAATCTGAAGCTCTCAGACAGATAAGATGGAGATTTGGTTTTGATTATTGAGTGAAGCAGAGTCAATATGTGCAAAGTACGAAGATCATTCAATTTTAGGAGAGATAGTTGTACATAAAAAGGTGTAACATGATCAAATCGTCTAGCATTGAAAATAAATCGAATACAATAGTTATGTGTACGCTGCAGTCGGTTAGAGAGCTCAACAGTCATGTCGTTCATGACAGTGTCGCAGTAGCTGAAGTGAGGCAGCACAAGAGTCTTGACCAGCATGATCTTGATGTTGAGTGGAAGAAACAGGGCAAATCGTTTCAAGCTATGGATGCAAGCAAACACCCTCTTACAAACAATCTCAACCTGATTGAGCCATGAGAGTGTTTTAGAGATAACAAGACCAAGGTTTTTAACACTCTCAGAATACTCCAACTCAATGCCATTCAACCTCAACCTTGGAACATTCTGAGCTCTGAATCGGTTATGAGTCACAATGATACTCTGTGTCTTACCTTCGTTCAATCTCAATGCATGATTATATGCCCAGCCACTAATAGCATCAATATCAGAATTCATCTGCTCAACACATGCATCAGACTCACCTGCAGAAAAATGTTTATAGATCTGAAGATCATCAGCATACAGATGAAATTTGCAGTGTTTTATGCATTTTGCGATGTCATCGATGTAGAGAGAGAACAGAAGAGGCCCAAGAACAGAGCCTTGGGGGACTCCTCGGGTTACATTTCTCCATGAAGAGACCTCATTATTGGCCCTGACACACTGTTGGCGATTCGACAAGTAAGACTCGATCCATTTTACACAACCCTCTCCAAAACCAAGATTTCTTAATTTCAGAAGGAGGAGTGGATGATGAACACAGTCGAACGCCTTTGAAAAATCGAATAGTGTCAGAATAGTACCCTGACTACTAACCATAGCTGACCTGATATCCTCAGTAACTTTGAGCAGAGCAGTGGTCGTACTGTGACGTGTTCGGAACCCAGACTGAAAGGTAGACAGAAGATGAAAACGTTCTAGAAAAACAGAAAACTGCTGATGAACAAGTTTCTCGAGACATTTAGACAGAGCTGGAAGAATACTGATAGGCCTCAGATCTGATAATGATTTAACTGAAGAGCATTTGGGCAGAGGTGAGACTAAGGCTGATTTCCAAATTGAGGGGAAAAAGGACGATTTCAAGGATTTATTGAAAATTATCGTAAGAATAGGCAAGGTGAAGGGAAGAGTATCTTTGATGAATTTGATAGGTATGCAATCAACTCCAACTGCATTGCTTGTCATTCCCATGATTATCCTCATTACATCACTTCAGTCACAGGAGAAAAGGAGAGCTGCTGAGCAGGAGCTACATGAGGCGCCGCTCTTAGCCTGTTCAAGTGGTCATGAGCACCAGACAGGTCAACAGGATTATCAGTAAAGTTATCATTGATATCATCCAAATTGAAAGGTATATTATGATGAACATGTGATTTTCCAATACCCAAGTTTTTCAATTTCGACCATACCGTTCTAGTAGGCTGCTTGCCAGAAAGAGAGTGGTAATAGAACCTGACCTTGGCATTTCTAATCTCCTGCTGGGTTTTGTTTCGTAGCCGCTTATACTCCGCCCAATCCACCACAGATTTTGAGCGTTTGGCTCTACGAAGAACAGCGTCTCTCAATTTTCCTTGCCTATAATCGTTTTGGTTTTCATGACTTCAGTAGACTTTTTATAGTGAGATTCTCAGGTACAAGATGACAAATGGCAATACAAAGATATAAGGGAATACATCCAACAACTCTAACAATAAATAATATTATATACTAATAATTAAGGTTTGGTGCAAAATTTAAGAAGCGGTTTGACTCAGTGGTTGCGCTATTAAGCCATCGCTTAGATACGTTTTGAGAATCATGCGTCTGCTACTCCCTTTGGAAGAGTGACCACTTGAGCCAACTCCTCTGAATATGATTCATGAGTAGGAAAATCGCTTCCTGGTGGTTCGGAAGCCTCCTAAAACTGTAGTTCCACTCATCTCTTATTAGCATCCGCCTCATTACCCACGCACAAGCTAACAGCTCATTTAGGCTTCGCCCTCAGCAAAAAATAAATAATAAGGATTGAGGATTGTAAGGATTTTTCTGATAAAGGTTAAATGTATACTAGTAGTTCTGTAAACAGTAGACCTCGCGCTCAGTAAGGTACATTGACCTGTTGTTATGTTTTCTTAAAAATTAATAAATAATTTATCAATTTAAAATGTCTAGAAAAAATCCTAAATAAACATAGAGCTTCCTGTCCTATCGTACCTTGACGTATCGTCCCGAAATGTGAGTGTGAGCGCTGTTATCAGGTCTGGCTGCCGTCGATATGCCAATCCAATCAACCCATCAGTGAACATTCTGTGTTGTCGTGTTGGCGAAAAATCGGTGTGTTGAAATTAAAAAATAAACTACCATAATGCGGATTTCCTACAAACTTCATTTCTCACTTTTCATGATTTTAGAAAATTCAAAAAAATTCTTTTCAATAATATTTGTTGCAATCTTGATCATCAGATCAAAAAAGAAAAATGTTTTCTATACTCTAAACTAGAATCATGGCCTCAGCTTATGGAAAGACAAAGCTAGTAGACAACACTGTCTACTACGTTGATGGAAAGATACATTTTCAAGATGTTCGATGTTTTTGAACGGGTAGTATTATAGTCCACTAGACAGCTGATTTATGATGAATAATCTATAGGTAATATTCTTACGGTAATATTGACGTATGAAGGAGGCTCCTTTTTCCTTTTATATTATCCTTGAAATGCAATATTTCCAAAAACCTTGTATATACGTCGACGCGCAATTTAAAAAGAACATACGTGTCAAATTTCATGAAAATCTATTACCACGTTTAGCTGTAAATGCGCAACATATAAACATTTAAACATAAAGAGAAATGCCAAACCGTCGACTTGAATCTTAGACCTCACTTCGCTCGGCCAACCAGAAAATCATTTAATGTGAGGGTAAACAGAAAGCGGGAAAATTGAAGAGAAGTTAGGTATGATAGAATATGAGCTTGTGTCATTGTAGCCTAGTTGAATCTTTTATTTGATTGTAGCACAGGTTCACCTTGCAGATCTCCGTTGCTGTTGGCAACGTTTTCTTTGTAGGATGATTAGGATAACAATAAAAAATAGCAATACACTTATTTAATAACTGAAATTCAATAAAACCTAAAAAGTAATAAAAATCTATGTTGATTTCACATTTTAGTTAAGCAGGAGTCCGTGTTGATTTCTACGCTATAATCTTATCTTTCAAATCTATTCTTATTTCTTATCATTTCAAAGTAATGTAGCAGTTCTTGAAAGAATGTAACAATTTGTTCTAAATTTATCCAGGCTACTTTTATCTCTCTAAATGTTTGACTGTATTTCGTTGATGCATTCTTCAATGATCAACAACTCCTTGAAAATATGTCATACAAACATTCAATCTATGCCGACGCATTTTAACTCAATGATATCCTCAGCTTCTCTGGATATTGTAGTATTAAGCGAGTCTTGACTCAAACCTAGTTTACAATCGTAAGCTTACGGTATTCTTGTTGAATATTTACTCTTAGAAACGACCATTAGTAAAGGTGGCGGGGGAGTGATTATCTATGTAAGATACTCTTTTCCGGCCCTGAGTGTTAATGTCTCTGAAGCCGGTCCACTCTCATTCTCCCGAATTCCTTCTAGCTTCTACTTGATGTGAGAGTGGGCGCTGAGTCCGTTTTGGTCCTTGGAGTTTATCAGCCGCCAAGAGAGGGAGTCTCCTCACATTAGAGGATGCTCTGTTGATATAACCACATAATTTATAATTACGTAACACCTCATCAGAGAACTTGATATTCTGAAATTACGACAAAGACTAAAGTACTCAATACTATGTGAAACCTACAAAATAATTGTGAAAATATTTGAGAAAAATACTTGTATCTTTCACATAGGTTCATCGGAAGGACACTTGGTCTCACCGCTGCTTTCTCTAGATACCGTTGGATAATCTTTATCAGAGTTGAAAATTCTCAACAAAGGAAAAAAGTGAGTTTGATTGGTCTCGAACCCGCAACCTATGTTTGATTCATGAGTCGCGTGTACTACCAATTACGCTAAAGATTCTCTTGGAGAAAGCTCTGTTTGGATGGACTTTTGTTGATAAATTTGTTTTAATTATTACATTTAAAGTGCTTGATTGAAAACAATGAAAATAAGCCTATTATCAAACCTCGGTAAATTCATAATCTGCATGTAAGATTGCATGTTGATCAGTTCTTCCATTACTTCATAAGTGGTAATGTGTCAAACGTGTATTTTCCATAATGTACATGTATAAGCCAATTCTTTCCTCTATAACTATTTTGTTATTTTCATGCATATTTTACGTTCTCAAACATATTTCACTTAATCACTGATCGGACAACTGAAGACGTGATTAATATTTCATCTGCACTTATAATATGTAAATTAAAAATGTAAATTTAATATTTTAATGTTAATTCAAGGAAGAAATAAATTCATTTATTTATTATCTATTAATTTTTCATTCTCTTTTTCAGACTGATGAAAGTGCCAACTCCACTGATACCTCAACATATTATTTGTTTTACATAGAGCAATCCAATATTTTTTATACACTTATGAAGTGTTTTATCAATAAACATAATAAATAATAAGAGTATTTGAACAAACGAAATTAACACTTGAAAAGTAATGTTGTCTGTTTATGTAAAGAGTTTGTCACATTTTATACTCTGAAATTGTTTTATATAATTTCATTATAATTCTCATAATGTGTAATAGATTGCATAAAATTGTTATTAAAAACTCTATTTACTAAATACCCTGTCTTGAGCTTTCATAATAATTTTACCTGTGTCCGTTAGGCTGTACGCTCGATGTCGATTTTGTTTCTAAAGGTGAGTACAGACTTTGATGCATTGTTTTCAATTGGAGTACGCATACCTATCTGCATCGTATAGGCATGCGCACTACAATTGAAAACAATGCATCAAATCTAATCGTCCGATGCGTGCCGTCCTATCAGTTTATGCTTATTATGTATCTTACTGTTTCTGTACAAATACAGATATAAGAATAGCATCAGCTGATTAAAAGTGAAATGCGCGTGTTCATGGCGCATTACTGTACGCACCTTTATAAGTGGTAGATTGTACACCATCAAATATAAATTACTATTATTATTCGTCGCATTATACCGCATTGAATGTTCTCAACGGTGTTCGAAACCATGCCAAATTGTTTTCCCTCCATGAGAGGAAATTGTTCTCGTTGTACAAAGTGTAGCTGTCATCATAATAAAATTATGAAATTAATGGTAAATGTCTGAATGAGAACCGGAGAAAATGTCATAGCACACTCTCAATAAATACGAAAACGGACATGCATCTTTCAGGGTAACAATGATCTCACTAAGACTGAATATTCTTCATAATGAACTATGCTTAAAAATTCACTGCCGCATCCGTTATTTCCCTTATACTGCTGTAATATCCATTGACAATTATTTGCAAATGTAACACTAGACTTCCAGCTCGAACATCTTTCGCTCATGAATTATTTTTTAGATCATTCTTGTAGAGATAGATGATTATGTTATCAGATGGGTGACAATCATTGAATCGTCGGTCCCGACTGATAGTCGTGAGGCTCATTGACGACGTAAATTAAATACCTATTTATGCAAGATGGAACTTCCGTCAGGGATCCCCACCTATAAAGCCATTCGATTATAATAACTAACCACATTATTCACATAATTCCGTATTAATACGAAAAAATGATACCATTATTTCTAAATATTATTTGAATTATCATGTTCCTAATTTCATCTTATTCTCTTATTGACAGGGTTGTATGATAAGAATGCAATTTATTATTGAATGGTACTTCCACAAAATCATTGATTAAAACTTTCATTTTAACCTTTTAGTTTGTCCTTCGCAAGATATGGATTTTAATAATTGGGAAAGGGTAAGTATACAAGTTTTAGTTTACCTTTTATATGTCTTGATTATAAATGTAGGACAATGCAGTAAAAATTTTATTCAATCGAGAAATAGTTGGATACTCTTGGCAATTCATTGATGACTCACTTTCAGAGATCCAATAGATTAGTTAGTAACCCTGGCGAATTATTTTGTTATTACATTAAATACAATATTACCACAGATATTACTTATGGAAAAATAACAGCCTTGAACCCAAAACTGTTCCTATTCCAATTTGAACAACACTCAGTCCAAAAATATAGGTTATTATGAGAGCCACATTTGAAAATGAACAATATTTTACATCACCATACCAAGAAAATAACTTTCGTATTTTGAAATAGTTGATATATTAACATAATAGAATAAGATTGAAATAAAAATTAAATAATTGAGAATGTCCAAAAATCCGAATAAACTTGAAAATTTATTGTGAGGCACGTTGCCTACTAGGCGCCTTGCAAATTTGGTATTTCAGTTGAACCCACCTCTATACCTGACTAAATCAAACGCTTGAAGATTGGTAAGTTTTCAGGAAATATAGTTAAGATCCAAAAATATCGTAGCATGGATTTGAAGGATTTTCTATTATTCTGACATGAAACATTTTACCGACCTGTGTTATTTTCTATGAACGTGTGATGCACATTGCCTACTTAGCGCTTTTGCACGGCATGTATTCCCATGATGTTGGATGATGCATGTCCGACGTGTACGGTACGCGTCATTGTTGTGTCATCCTAATAGTACTTATATAAGTCCCAATCACCAATAATTATTACAATTTTGAAATGAATATGTTAATCAGGCACTTGACAAGTGAGACAACAAGATATTAAATTATTGTTACATATGTATCTCCTGAACTTTTATACCACCAGTAACATTCAATTGATTTAAGTGAAAACAAGATTAATGATATGGATTCACTTTCAGAAATCTTATTATTATTGAATAAGTTGACATTATTTAATCACAGATCTAACTTAATCTATGATTAAATCCATGGACCATATCAAGTTCCTAATAGAGTTTGCGAGCCAGTTGAAAAGTCAGGCCAGCGATCCAGGGAAAAGCCTCCATTTTTTCTGTATTAGAAACGCTGCGTTCATAAAAGACAAATAGCAAGAAAAAATCTATAAAAATGTGCTGGGTGCAGACCAGGGTCCATACGGTGTAGGAGTTTAGATAATAGGAATTTTAAGCTCAATCCAATATTAATTAACAGCCATAGCGAGTTTTTTCTAGTTTCAATAATAATTAAAGTTATTAAATAAACTCTGTCCGCGTGATTATTAGCATAATATTATTATATATTGTTTAACAGTGAACGTAAAGTAAAATAAAGTGTTTACCTTTCCTCTCCTAGAGTTGTCATCAATCACACCCACCAAAACCATTACCTCTTTCTTCTCATTTCCTTTAAATATTACAAATGCCAGTTCTTATTCGTATGGTAACACATGGCACAGTGGTGACAGGAAATACCTTATTCATCCCTCCTTTAGAAATGCTTATGCAAATTTTAGTAGCCTCAGTAGGGCAAGAAATGTGAAATTTATGTTGTTATAAATAGGCCTACTGTCTTTTTTCACAATCATACAAATATTTTTCTCCTGCTATAAAAAGGCATTAACATAGGGAGTGAAAGAAGTGTAATATCAAAAAATGACATACATTTTTGAATTAAGTAGCCTATTTTATCAGGGCTACTTGACTTGTTAGTTAAAAATAATTTTAATGTAGGCTACCCTTTTTTTAAACTTGATCATATAAAATACAATAACTAATTTCGAAATATGTTGAATCCATTATCAAGTTTCTCTTAAGAAAAGTTCAAGAAGAACTTGATAATGGATCCAACATTCCGAAACTAGTTGTTAGGTATTGTATTTTATATGAAAAGAAGTTGTTTTCATAAAAAAGGTGTTATTTTACAACTAACATAAAAGATACCTTACCATACCGTAATTCAACATTACACTTTCCATACGTACCGAATCAACATCCTCTGTTTCTCCTCATACAATTAGAAGAAAAATTCGAGTTAAATATTGAGTAAGGACATCTCCTCAATGTAATTTGTGCCAAGAAGTGGATTTCTTTCCAAGGAAGTGGAAGTGGCACTTGCGTGAGTAAAATAAGATTTCATTAAAATCACTTGAACGAAAGTGAAAGGAGAAGCTCACTTACATCCCTTGGAAATTTTTACAAAAATTTTATACACAGTGTCATATTGTAAGTGTAACTATGTAGTTACACACACACACATATTTTTATAAATATTGTATTAGATTGAATATAACTTGACAAGCATAGTATGATGTGATCATGTCCGTTTCAAGTTTCATTTAATCTGGTAAAATTCAAAAGACGGCGAAAAATGTACCTCCAAACATCGATGTGTGCTTAACCACTACCTCTGTTTACGGAGGTAGTGGCTTAACTGGCTTCGAATATCAATGTTCATTGCAGAACCTAAAAAGTGCTTTTCTTAGAAAAATGTACTATTACATCATAATATTACTCTGAGATCCTTCATAATTTTCTCTAGGAAATTGTTTCGAAGTATGAGTAGAAATAAACAATAAATCATACTAAAAATAGCTACGGTACTAACTTCATAATTCAATTTCTTAGGACCAAGACACACGAAGCGTTTTTAGACGAGTCGGCAGGGCAGAAACTCTCCGATTGGGTTGGCGTTCGGGAATCAGCCAATCAGAGTGCTTTCTGTCCTGACGACTCGTCTGACAATGCTTCATGAGGCTTGGCCATTTTCTTTCTTATTATTCTTCAATTTGTTATAATTTAACTTCTTAGTTTCATAAAAAATACATTTTTCTTACCTAACGGGTTTTTGAACTGATGACTTCAAGTGATGGAAAAAATCGAAATCGATCATTACTAGAATTATAATTACTGTATCAGCTTCTCAGAAAATTTATAGGAAATGAAGTCAATTAAACTATTCTTTTCCATTCGGAAGGTGAAAAACTGGACGGGAAATTTTGAGTAAGTAAACTGAAGAAGAAAACGTGACCCATCACTTTATTTATGGTTTACAATGTATGTGAAAGATCTCATCTTCTTCACTTATTATAAATTATTGCCCATGTTGCTTTTCCCGCACGGGCGAAATCGTGTAATGTTAATGTACGGTACCTGCAGGCTAAATGTCCAGTAACATTCTCCATTTAATAATATTATGTGACAGGTTTACATATTTATCAGAATTCTACCATACCATCACAAGTCCTGTTCACTTAACACTGATAGGTACTACAAATTGAATTGTATGATTTTGGAACATGTTCTTCACATCTTCAAAATCAAACATCCCTAATCACGTTGCACATAGGTAGAAGGGTAGCTTCCACTAGCTGCGGAAAGAATGCATGGTTGGAAATGTACGGAAATGTACATTTCTTGAGTTCGGGACATTTCTCATTCCGCGTTACCTTGTCAGCTCTAGTGGAAGCTACTATTGTTCCTGTATGCAGGCAGCTTCAAAACACTCAACTTTTTCAATTCTCTACGTGCTTAAATATGTATTCATTCAACTGAAGTCAGTGAACTGTATTGTATTGCTACAATTTGGTAGCAAAAGATGGCTGATACTACACTTTCAAACTATAAGTAACACATTATTTAAAACCATGTTCAGTCAGTCATTTATTGGAGAAGGACCGTTAGAATAAATCTTCAAAAACATTACAATTTTTAATATTATAATTCAATACAAATAATACAATTCAAATTTAAATAATGATAAGTAATAATATGTCGAAAAATTTTAATTATTGTCAACTGATATATTCTATATACATGAATTGTTTGTTTATGTTTACATCTTTCGAACAGAAACGTTCATTTCAATCTTGGCCTCCAGCGGTGCTCATTCCAGGACCTGAAAAAGATAAAATATTGATGAAATAAACAATAAATTCAAATAACAAATAAATTATGTCTTAGTAGCATTTGAATCACAATAATAACTTTAATCCATTTTTAAAAACATTGTTACTTGAAATTATAAATTTCATCTTAGTACAAATACTGTGGATAATAATTATTATGCTAATTGTAAATGATTGGAAAATTTTGATCAAGATGAGTATTTTTATATATTTTGAAATTAATAAATAAAATCATGTATTTGTAATTCGATTGATAGATAAAAAGTCGTTAAAACTGGTGAGAGATAAGGATAAATCTGTTTGCTGCATATGTTCGGAATTTAACGCTGACGTATTTCTTCAATTTATTACTATAACAAGGTTAACAATGGATTTATAAAATTATTGAATTACATTAATATTTTACAGTTCAAACAATTGGACGTCGATCTAATTTCCCCATTTTGTAAAATTCGCTAATTAACAGCTTAAAGAAAGCGACCTAGTCAAGTGACTAAATAAAGAAGTTGGAATTTGTGCGGTCTTTTTTCAAATACTTATGATGATAATTAAGGAGACTTGATTTGCTGAAGAATTTCTTTTCTAATCAATGCAAATGATAGGCCGTTGAAGGGTTATGATGGGAGTGATCAGAATGATGATGTCACTCCCAAATCGGGGCGCCCCTAACAGCGACGACACGCCACCATTCTCTATGGCCGACAGCATTAAGGCTGTGCAAAGGCTAAAAATAAACTTTTTACTGGTGGTATTTTTCAGAGTTTTTTGATTTGTATACCATCAAGCTATCAAAATGGAATAGTTTTCTCAGGAAAACATTTTTTTCCGAAAATTACTTTTTGAGATGTGAACGCCTAAAATTTAAATTTTTGGACAGAACATTTCAAATTCGGTAAGAGATAAACCATGAGATCTGGAGGATGGATTCTTCATGGTATTATTAATCTAGTAAAACAAAATTTTCATGAAAATATCAATTTTTGAGAAAGTTATTCAATTTACTAAAAATGACCAAAAATAACTTTCAGTTGTTATTTTTGGTAAATTGAATAACTTTCTCAAATATCCATATTTTCAGAAAGTTTTCATTCTACTACATCAGCAATATCATGAAGAATGGGGCCTCTAAATATTATGGATTTATCTCTTACCGAATTTGAAATGTTCTGTCCCAAAAATTTAAACTGCGGGCGCTCATATCTCAAAAAGTAATGATCGGAAAAAATATTTTCCTAAGAAAAATTTTTTATTTTGATAGCTTGATGATATACAAATCGAAAAACTTTGAAAAATATCACCAGTAGAAAGTTTATTTTTAGCCTTTGCACAGCCTTAAGGCGGTGCGATGAGGGTGTCTCGATGGTTGCCTTAATTTGATGTTATTTAATCCAATTCTGGATGAAAAGAATTTTGACTGGACAGTTGACCACATTTGCAAGGTCTCGGAGAACTAGCAACACTTTGGAAGGTTTCAATTAAAAGTTGTTGTCTTTTTATGGGCCTCACCCAAACATGTGGCAAATCGTCGGCGAGTAGCATTATTTTCAGTAGCAATTTTTCATTTGTGAATCGGATAGTTTTGATTAACTAACATTCAACTTGAAAATACTGTACAAAGTATTTTTAGTACAAAGTAAAGTTAGTACAAAATATTAGAATTGATAATTCACCCTCAAAGTGACACCAACAGAAGGGTACACAGAAATTACAGTAATACAATTTTTCTACAATAGCTAAAATTGGGTTAGAGAAACAATAATCTATTCAACGATGGCTGGAGATACGCAGTATGTTCATTTGCGCTTGCTAAGCAGGCGCAGTGGACAGTAGGAACTTTATTTCAGGATTGCCAAAATTACAAAACAATAATTGTCCATTACAGCATTTGCAGACTATTAAGGCATTTATTGAAATCAAAAAAACTCAGTTTTCTAGGAATTTTCAAATTGCTCAGCTCTAGTACATGATCAATATAATAAGGTACGATACAGCTTAAGGTGAGTTTTGGTTAGTGCGTAAATGCCATCGTCAACGACGGCAAGGTGACGATTTCAGATCTGCTAGATTTCAAAATGTGTCTCAATAACCTTGGAGGTTCTGTTTTATTATGATTTCAAGGAGGAGGTTAAGTTTAACTATTAATTGGAAATATTTAATTTTAGATAATAATAATAATAATAATATCGAGTGACCTGGCTGGCTCAGGTCTGGTGTCAGAGTTTTCAGGTCGCAACTGTTTAATTTCAGGGCCTCTGACATGACCTAACGACTGTTTTTTAGGCAGCCGGGACCGACGCCTTAACGTGTCCATCCGAAACACGGGAGTGGCCCGAGAAAAATATCTCAAACACAAATAAGGAAAAGTTATTTAATCAACTGTTTTAGCACATTTGGAATTCAGACAATATGAATGTCATCTGACAACAATGTCTGTCGTCGTCGAAGTCAGCAGTTTACGCACAAATCGAAACTCACCCTACAGACTCACGCGCCACAAATACGCACATTTCACTAATAAGTATATAGATGCCTGTTATATCTGTATTCGTACAGAAAAAGTAAGATAGATATAATAAGCATCAGCTGACGAAAATTGAAATGCGTGTTTTTAGCGAGTAAGTCTGTACACATCTAATGGTAATAACAATTGCTATCGAAATTCCAGTGCACACTGGATAGGATTTCTAATTTAATTTTCGAAAAAAAACTATAGTGTATGGTAGAATGAAAAGAAAAGCAATGACTTGATGACTGTTGTGAGGTTCACGTTGTAATACCAGCAGCATTCAATTAACATTGGTGTTGCTATCGTTGTCTATCATTCGAAAAAGCTGATACTCATGTAGGAATATACTTAATTAACAAAATATTCAATTTCTATTATGAACAATAATTATTATTCAATCATTAAAAAATAAATTTTCTAGTTGAATAAAATATAATTGGTTATTTTAACAAGAATGAACAGTTGATATTACATAAGATATACCGGTATCAGCTATCCTCTATAGAAGGCAGTGGTAAGGCAGAGAATCAGCTTCGCTGTTCTCCTATCTTTATCCACTACCATTATAACGTGGACCTCACTATATTTATTGAGCATAGACAGTGCAGTCGTATGTCAGCCAACTAGAGAATACAGCATTACATTTCTACAAAGAGGGATGAAGATGTTGTACATGCATTTACTTCGAAACAAAATAAGCCTTGATTCGTACTGAAATTGATACTCTTTCTGATATATTATGAAACAAATAACATTGATACTCACTCAACTCCTGCGTGTGTCTCAATCTTATTTCCATCATATCCATTAACTCTTGATCTACAACAAACTCCAATTATTCGAATTCATTCGGGTTTGACCTACAAATAGAAAGAAATTTATATAAATCACAAGAGCGATATTAGTTGATATCAATTATATAGATATTAGAACGCTTATTATTTATTATCACAACCATATTTTTTGATATTTGTACTATTTTAAAAATGAAACTAGGAACTGAATGCTAATGCAAAACTCTAAGAAAGCTTTTATTCTAACTTGTGTTATATTGTGAATATTTTTTTCGTCATCGACATTTGGCTGGATACATGTACAGTAATTGGTTGATAAGCTTCATTTTCATTTTCTAGACCATCTGCAAGAAGTTGAAGCGGAATACTATGTTAACCTCAGGCGGTCAGGTGAGGGAATAACAGTTCGTCGAATGCCGATTGGTAGGGCCAACGATAACACAAACAGCTCTAAGGCTCCTCATCAACAGACAGCAACTTTTATCGGCTTTTTGCGGAAGGTGTCGCTGTGTCGAGCATTGATCACTCACAAAATACGAATTTTTCAATCAATGCTCACAACACAATGAGTGACGCATTATAAACATTGTTGGCAATAATGTACATTACTGGCAAAAATAGTACACATTACTATTCAAGATCTTAATACATGCACACTACAAATACTCATAACATGCAGAATTCAACATACATAACACAATACTGAGTAGATAAAAGAAGAATAGCAGCATCTACATGGAAAACTGAAAGTACTCATTCATTAAATAATACGCCCTCTCAATCGATTTATCCTTCACAACACTCCCAAACATTATTGGTAGCTCTTCAACAAATAAAGAAGAGCTATTGATTATGAAAGGAAAGCAATCCATAAGGGTATTATCAATATCATCAATCTTCAAGATTTCCCTGTATGACTCTGTTTTTAAAATTGTCAAACAACCGCCTTGCCATTTTTGCCATACTAGAACTTTTGAAGAATGGCAAAAATTACCGCATAGGCATGTAACCGCCCCAGATGGGGGATAGAAAATTTCTAAATTCTAAAGGGGAGTCATGGGACTTGATAAATAACAAAGTTTTTGTTCTCTAACTTTCACATTTTATTGACTGAACTAACTACTAGAATTTTGACAACAAACAATCTGTAACAACGTATTCTATTACTCAAGAAAACTGCCTGTAAGATTTTGCTAACTCTGATCTGAAAGCCAAACTGTTTACGACGGTAGCGTGGGCTTTACTCATTTCTCTACTCCAAATGAATAATTAGGAACCCGGTCAATTTGGGGATTTTAACATGAGCAAGACAAATAAATATAATGCCACTCACCATTGTTAATACTATTAATCCATTATGATTTGAAACTCCTATCACAACACTATTTTTATGACTCACTGATATTAATCTTCAACAAACATTCACTTCCCTAATTATTAATAAACTATTTCAACATATCCACGGCTAAAAATGAAATATTTTAACAAATTTAAGAAACACGTTAATTTTGGGCCCTCGAGGCCCGAGGCTACCTCTGGATTTTTGTGATTACGGCCGCGGCTTGATTGGGACTGCAGTTTCCATGCAAATTATGTTCCCCTTCCACCAACGAGACGACGGTCCACGTGTAGACAGATCACAATTCCGTGGGAACAGAGAAATGCAAGTTTGAAATATTCCCAAATACTAGTGTATTTTCCATCGCTAACGGAAATACAGTTCCGTGAGAATACCTCAACCCTGCATAAAATTGAAAACTGACTACTTTCCTGACGCAAGTTAGCAAAATCTTCATGTGATAAAATTATTTTTCAACAGAAAAATACATTTTCACAGAATATTCAACTGAGTCTGATTGAAAAGGTCCTAATTAACTAAATCAATAAATAATCTTGAAGAAAACACGAACCCATAATAAATTTATTTCAATATCATCTCCATTGCAGGCATATATCGTAAGATATGACGGAATGAGAAAGTACATAGTATGCAAGTACCAAGGAATCTTAGTTTTAATCATTTAAGGAAGATAATTTGGTAGAGTTTCTTACACAAATCTATGATGTGAGGCTCCCAACCAAAACTACTTTCTAATATGAATCCCAACATTTCTTAATTACACTTGATATCATTACCTTATGGAATATGTATCCCTTAAAGAGAAGCAAATTCTGTTTTACTATCATTACTAGAATATACAAACTCATATTGGATTTAGTATTACTAGGATCATAATGTGATCACAAAGACCACAAGAACACGTCAAAAAATAAAAACGAGAAAGAAAGCTAATAATAGCTAGTCACAACAACAAAAAAGTAAAAAATACGAACTCACCAGCGTATTGTCCAACTTAAAGAACTCACTGATGGAATACAATGGGTTCTCCACCAGCAATTCCCTCAGTGCGCCCTTGAATCGCCTGGTCGACAGGTCTCTTGCTATTGGCAGCTTGTTGAAGAATCTCGCATAAAGATGGGCAAGGCCAGTTTCTGTCCTGCTCAGCCTCTGGTACGTTACGTCCAATTCTCATTACCTATTATAGTAGGAAGAAATAATACTACAATCAGCCTAAAGGTTAGAGCATTCACATAAGTTATTATTAAAAAATTAGTCAATAAGCTTGAAAATATGCAAAAATAAATCCCTTGCCTCTGAAGCAATAAAAAATGACAAACTGTACAGGATAATATCTGATGACAAATTGTCTACCCATCAATATCAAAGAGACTGATAATTATAGACATTTCTGTACAAGCCATTCTTTCAAACCTGCTTTAAATTGCTGGGCTGACTGGCATGCCTTGGAAATTCAATGGCAGGGCGTTGAATACTTTCTTACCTACATCTATAATTTGGATTCATATATAATAAGTTATAGTCCGTACAAAATTACTTTTGAGGGACATGCGCAGCAGAGATAGGTAGGAAATACAGAGACGCGATGTTTCCGTTCTGAACCGGCCAGCGTTCTTTAATTTCTAGTGACTGTTTATGTGCTCATGCTACACATGGGAAGCTTCCTGTCTGAAAGCACTCAGTCAACTGAGTCTAATCGACGAATTGGCAACTGCGCTTCTACCTATGATTCTATTCATCACTGTAATTGGCTAATCTTCCACCATTTCTCTGCGCCGCGTATTCCTCCAATTCTTTTGTAGTACTGTGCTGTTCTACTCTAATCAAACCTCTGGACTGAGTACCATAATGATAAATATCCTCACCAGTAATCAAGTCAACTTTCACTCTGCAAAATGACTGTTAAATGTACACATCATACAGACTGGGGACTGAAAAAAATTATCTTTAATCGATCTTTTAGTAACATACCAATAAGTGAACTTTTTAATATCCTACGGAAATTTAACAGACTGCCGATTTGTCTTTTTGAAAGAAAGAAAGAAAGAAATATTTATTGCCAAAATCATTAAACAAACTCTACAAATGTGAAAAATATAAAAATTTTCATATACAATACATTACAAAAACTTAAAATATTTTGCATTTAAAAATTGATTATAATATTATCATTGGCGTTACCAGCAAAACTAAGTAGTTTGAGCGATGGCAACGAGTAATCAGTCGGCTATAATTAGTGGCTTGAGATTCAGTCGAAAATAGAAAAAATATAATAAAGAAAAAAGAAACATATGGAATGTATGAAAAACTAGAAAAAAATAATAAAATTTCAATCCGAAAAGAAGAAGTACTAAGAGTGAAATACTAAGAGAGCAGAAAAACTAGAATGAATTCATAATAATTTAAAAACTCAAAAGAAAAAGAGATGATTCATGTAATTATTAATCTACAATTCACTGTACATATGTAATCCATTTAGTAACATAATGTAATTCATTTGTAGCATACATGCAATTCCTTTTGTAAGCAAAGAGAGAATTAGAAAAACAATACAATACAGTACACATGACACAAAAAATAAAACTTAAATTCAGAGAGAGAAAATTAATCTGGGAGTATAGCCCTACTAATAATAAATTCAGAGGAACTGAGGAAGACAGTATATGTACATCAAATTAAAATATTTAAGGTATGATATCTTCTGTCTTTATCCAGCTTTCAATTTTTAATTTAAGTGTTTTGTAGGATTTCTTGCAATGAAATGTTCCGGCATAAAATTAATAAGCTTTTTTGTTGTATAGTTGAATTGTCTTCTGCATATAGTTAGATCTGTTCGAGGAACAAAGCATCTATTTACTGATCTAAAACTATAATTAGTTGAATGAGGTGTAAAAAGATGTATATGGTTGCTGATATATTTAACAAGATTTCTGATATACAGTTGCCTAACTGACAGAACTCCGAACTCCATAAAAAGTTGCTGGCTAGGGTACCTTCTATGCACTCCTAGTGCTGCCTTGAGGATACTCTTTTGAATAATATTTAGTTTATTGAAATGAGCATTAAAAGCACCACCCCAGACCCTAATTCCATACTGAAAAACTGATTGGGCGTATACAAGATAGACCATTTTACTTAAAGATTTCTCTTTTAGTAAGCTCAATTTATAGAATTTATGAATCATGAATTTCATCCTGCTACACATATTATCTATATGCTTATTCCATCTTAGATTTGGGTCCAAAGTGACACCTAAATACTTTGTTTCAGTTACCCTCTCTAACACAGGACATGAACAATTCATATCATCATTGTTGGGGTCATTTAAGCAATTCCTTTTATGTACTCTAACTGCATTTACATTATCTATTTTGTCAGTTGGCTGTGTACTCGAGTTCGGAGAAAATGTAATATAAACACTTTTTTTATAATTCAATGTCAAAACATTCTTCACAAGCCAAGACCTCACCCTGCAAAGTCCACTGTTAGCAAGAGATATAACACTGTCCCACGAGGATCCAGTAAAAGCGAATACAGTGTCATCCGCTTAAGACAATATCCTACACCCCTGAATAGGAAGACTCAATAAATCGTCTATGTAAGCTAGAAATAGAATCGGGGATAATACTGTTCCTTGAGGTAGGCCAAATCCTGACAAAGCTATTTGTGAGCTGGAGTATGGGAAGTTCTGTAGGCTGGTACGTGAGAAACTCATCAGCTACCCTCTGTACTCACTGAGAGATGATGAGACCAGTGGACTTGTGGACCAGTTTGAGATTGTTTCATGATTTATTAGTATTGCAGTCCATCTACAGTGCCAAATGAAACGACCTATCTGCAGCCATCTCTAGTTATTTAGTTATTTTATGTTAAAGTCCATAAGGTGGGCATAAAAACCCCAAGGGACAAGCGCTTACCAAGCTGCTGTCCAACATGAAAAACTCACGGAGTGAGTACAAAGGATTATCCAACAATAAGTCTCTCAGGACCCTCCGAAATTTGCCGGCAGGCAGATTCCTAGCCATCACCGGCAGCTTGTTGAAGAGCCTGACAGATAGATGGCCATAGCTCGATCGTGTCCTGCTCAGTCTTTGGTAGGGCACGTCCAGCCTCTGTCTCCCTCTAGTCTCATGTGGGTGAAAATTCTGCCTTGTTACAAGCTCCCCCACATTTGCATGTGTTCTGCAGAGGGTCTGAAGTACATAGAGGGAGAAGACTCTGAGGATTCTCTCTCTCACAAAGAGGGGACGACAATGGGCAAGACGCTCAGCACCACAAAGGATCATCAGGGCCCTCTTCTGAATGAGTAACAGTCGTGAAACATCTGTGGCTCCACCCCAAAGCGTGAGGCCATACAGGACAATGCTCTGGAAAAAACAGAAATAGCAGACCTTAATATAGGAAGCAGGAATACAGGATTTCAATTTCCTGAGCAGGAAAACCACTCTGCTCAGCCTGCAACAGACAGCCTCAATGTGGTCAGCCCAAGAGAGCTTTCTATCCAGAACAAACCCAAGCAGCTTCACCGGGAAAAAATCATACTCATCCCCATTTCTGAGGCTGAATATGATTGACTGCGTTTTATCATCGTTGAGAAGAAAGAGGTTTGCAGAAAACCAGTCCGTAGCAAACAACCTGGTCTCCAACATCTCGGCCCTCAGTACATCAACTCCATGACCATGATCGTAAAAAGTGGTGTCATCTGCATAGCAAACAACACTTCTGCCATCCATGCAAGCTACATCGTTCACTGAAATCAAAAATAGAAGTGGCCCCAGGACAGAGCCCTGAGGCACACCACAGTTGACACAGTTTCTTTTACGAGACAACACACCATTAGCCAGTACAGCCTGCCTGCGGCCCCCCAGGTAGGATTGAATCAATCTAAGAGGGGATCCACTAACCCCATAGTGCTTGAGTTTTCTCAGAAGGATTGCATGATCAAGCGTGTCAAAAGCCTTGCTGAGGTCACATAATGTGAGCCCAGCATGCTCACGCCTATTTGGATATTAATTGTTTTATACTTTGACAAAGTCTGTCTGGCGACTTCCGGTCATGGACTGAATATACTGAATTACAGTTTGGCAGTACAAATAAAATACGCCGGCTCCACGGTACCTAGGTACTGAACTAAACAACATAAGAACCAGCTTAGTGTCTTCCTTTTTTTTGGAAAGGCTAAATTTTTTATCAGTACCACAAAAACAAAACAAACATCGTAATCAACAATAAAAGCTGAATTGATCCTATCAAAATCATATCCAAGTCAGGTTCATTCTACAAATCATTCTCAAGTCCAGAATGTTCATGGGTTAACATCAACACAGACTAGATACAAAAAGCAAATTCAACTATAAAAATGCATAAATATATAATGCATGCTTTTCTTGTAGGCCTATTATAGTTTATAGGTCTATAAAGCAAATGGATGGTTTAAAGTAGGTACGGTACGGTATCATAGGTAGTCCGATGCACCTATTTTATAATCCGTGACTATGAACAAACGAAACAGTAAAAATAGGACATATTGTGAAAATATAATCATCTACTTAATTATTATTTATAATTAATCATGTAATAGGTAGGTATAACAACTAAAAGTTAAAATTGACTCATAATTGAAGAAAAAAAATAACATACAAGAAAGAAGAATATTCGAATTCCACTTTTACTCTCCGAAAAAGCTGAGTTAGAAAACTCTGTAAATGCTAGAACTAAAGCGAAATGAGTAAAACTATATCATTTCATACCTATGTAGAAAGGAATTATTTTTCAACATCAATCATATTATTTTCTTATTATAATCTTCATTATAGTACTAATTTATGATTTTTTGTAGATGGGATAAAAATAATTGACTCCTGGATAACTCTGAAATATCACGTCTATTGTCATTTCTATTAACTTCTGAACATTTATGTGTGTGATGATTGCAATAGGTACTTCATAATAAGCAATTCAAGTGCCACAATATAACGCTCAAAAAAATTTGATGAATTATGAGACTTTTTTACCTTCAATTACCTATTTTTTACATTCAATGGTAACTGTAGGAAAAATTTAATGTGAAATACGTGCGCGAAGTTCCTCTGCTGCACTCAAGAAGCCATTCCATAAACGTTTCTTTCGGTGCAGCAAACTGTCACTTTGAGCACTAGTTGCACAAATAACTATTTTGAACTCAGGAGACCTTGAAACGTATAGAAAACTTGAAATTGGGGTACCTTAATTTTTTTGGAAAGCAATACTTTCCTTACCTATGGTAGTAGGGCAAGGAAAGTAATAATCAATAATATGAGAATAATTGTTTATTAGGCACTTCCAAAAGAAAAAGTGGAAGGTCATAGCTCTAGCAAATCTGAGGTAATCTGAATATCAGGAAATTGTCCAAGTATTTTTATTTTTTATTTTGATATGTCTAAATAACCTAAAAGATTATGTTCAATAATTATGTTTTAATGTGGTCGGTTGAGTTTATACTTTTAAATTCTTTCAAATGACAATGAGATGATATTACTATAAATGTTTTGATTCTTAAATAATAAACACAAATAAGGAAAAGTTTTTTTATCAGCTGTTTTAGCACACTTGAAATTTTGCCAATCTGAATGTCAATGTCATCAATGCTTGTTGTCATCAACTTCAGAAGTTTAGGTTAGAAGTTCTTTCCTACTCTAAAAATCTAATTCGAATGGTTTATAATATATTCCTATTACCATGTATTAGGATATGGAAAATAAAACATTTATTATAGATCGCTAATATTACCATATATTTTATTAGATGGCAAATAATAATAAATTAACTGTTATCACAATATTTCGTGAAACTGTTTCTCATTCGTTTTGCAACTTAAGTATAGGTACCTAACTATACTCTATACTCCTATATTTAATATAAGATAATAAATAACTACATATTATAAGAACAGGCAAAAATAGAACAAACATTTTAGATCGCTAATATTACTGTATATTCTATTAGATGGCAAATAATAATAAATTAACCGTTATCACAATATTTCGTGGAACTGTTTCTCATTTGTTTTGCAACTTAAGTATAGGTACCTAACTATACTCTATACTCCTATATTTAATATAAGATAATAAATAGTTACATATTATAAGAACGGAAAAATAAAACAATAACAATGATGAAGAATTTATAGACAATTTTAGCAAATATTATTTTCTATAATACAAATTTAGCAAATAATATTTTTTATAATACAAATTTAGCATACAATATTTTCATAGTTCAGAAAATATTACAATATAAGACAAATTAATGTAATGGAATATGGATACCTATATTGGATCTATGGAAATAAAATATTTATTATAATATTACCGAAACTTATATTTTATTATTTGGCAAATAATGATAATGAATCAACCTAAGCACAATATTCCTTGAAACGATCATTTGGCACTAGGCTTAGCCTGCATGAAACATGACCGATGAAAATATAAAAATATTTATGTATGAAAAGAAATATTTTTATCTGGCACATGCAGATTCATACATCCATAAGCACTGCATGAAACTACCATACTTTGAATATTTTTTATTGCTCCAATAAAAAAATATTATCATTTGAAAAAGGTTCTTTTTCTACACAGCGAATACAAATACCCGTCTTCTTGCCCGAAATTTCTGGTAGCTACACTAGCGCAGTGGCATCATAGCGGACTTCGCTCTTCTTAATCTTATTCTCTATATCAATGGTATACATACAGTACGGAAACTTGGCTAGTACCCTGACGCTAAAATCCGCCATCTTGTTAGGAAGCGCCGCATTGTAATAGTATTGATGGTAGGTTCGGATCACACTAATGATCCGGATCAATTGATCTGGTTAACTGCTACGAGCCAATCAGAAGACCAGGATTGGAACTTCCCAAGGTCACGTGACGTGTTTAGTATTGGCGTCATGTAAAATGCATTGGTTAGATAGGCGATTGATTACAAGTTTCCATTCTGTATTTTCTGTGGCTGTGGTTTGTCGATGCTATGGTGGATCCCCTTTTCATACAGATACCTTGAAAAGTGACCATTTCTGCACTGATTGCAGGCTGCAAAGAATCACTTTTCCGCTCTAGTGCGCAAAGTATTACTTTGCGTACTCCAGATTTGCAACATGGCAACACAAAATAGTTAGTGGGTTATATGGATGAATGGTACGCGAAAGCCAAAATTAAGTTCGTTAGAATGACTGTTTTTGGATGAGAATCATTTCAATGGCTACATTTATGATAAAATCTCATTCTAGAAATCCAAAATAAGAATAACTACAATCAGAATTCTCTGGTGTCCATGTTATTTTTATTAATATTTTTAGGCTACTTTGAGCATTTTTTCGTAATTTGAGACCGTAAATCTAGAATAATTTCTGGAAATTCTTTTTAGATAGGTAGTTGGAAAGATGGAACGAACGTAGTTACGATTTTTTTCCGCTAGGTCACGCGCCTGTCGGTTCTTCATACTTCCATCATACAAATCAGCCGTTGGCGCGTATTTTGAATGCAAATTTGTTGTTTCTTATTCGATTTTCGTAATAATTTGTGTAAAAAATGGATGTGGATAGTGTTGAATGTGATTGTGGAAGTGAGACACAATAGTAGACAGCAGCAGTAGTTCATAAAATTGACTCATAATTGAAGAAAAAAAAATAACATACAAGAAAGAAGAATATTCGAATTCCACGTTTACTCTCCAAAAAAGCTGAGTTAGAAAACTCTGTAAATGCTAGAACTAAAGCGAAATGAGTAAAACTATATCATTTCATACCTATGTAGAAAGGAATTATTTTTCAACATCAATCATATTATTTTCTTATTATAATCTTCATTATAGTACTAATTTATGATTTTTTGTAGATGGGATAAAAATAATTGACTCCTGGATAACTCTGAAATATCACGTCTATTGTCATTTCTATTAACTTCTGAACATTTATGTGTGTGATGATTGCAATAGGTACTTCATAATAAGCAATTCAAGTGCCACAATATAACGCTCAAAAAAATTTGATGAATTATGAGACTTTTTTACCTTCAATTACCTATTTTTTACATTCAATGGTAACTGTAGGAAAAATTTAATGTGAAATACGTGCGCGAAGTTCCTCTGCTGCACTCAAGAAGCCATTCCATAAACGTTTCTTTCGGTGCAGCAAACTGTCACTTTGAGCACTAGTTGCACAAATAACTATTTTGAACTCAGGAGACCTTGAAACGTATAGAAAACTTGAAATTGGGGTACCTTAATTTTTTTTGGAAAGCAATACTTTCCTTACCTATGGTAGTAGGGCAAGGAAAGTAATAATCAATAATATGAGAATAATTGTTTATTAGGCACTTCCAAAAGAAAAAGTGGAAGGTCATAGCTCTAGCAAATCTGAGGTAATCTGAATATCAGGAAATTGTCCAAGTATTTTTATTTTTTATTTTGATATGTCTAAATAACCTAAAAGATTATGTTCAATAATTATGTTTTAATGTGGTCGGTTGAGTTTATACTTTTAAATTCTTTCAAATGACAATGAGATGATATTACTATAAATGTTTTGATTCTTAAATAATAAACACAAATAAGGAAAAGTTTTTTTATCAGCTGTTTTAGCACACTTGAAATTTTGCCAATCTGAATGTCAATGTCATCAATGCTTGTTGTCATCAACTTCAGAAGTTTAGGTTAGAAGTTCTTTCCTACTCTAAAAATCTAATTCGAATGGTTTATAATATATCTTATCTGTATTTCATTCATCCAAATAAAATTATAGTATGTTATGGCTGAATACTGTATTTATTTCTAGAAGCATAAACTGATTAGGTTTCATAAACTATATGTGAAAATGTTCAGCACCAAGGATTTGCCCAAGTAGTTCCAAAATTATCCACCAGGTTTCGTGATAAACGCAGTACTATTATGATGAGGTTAGAGGTTAGATTCAATTATACCCCGAAAATTGAATTTGAATAATTCATAATATCTTATTTGTATTTCATTCATCCAAATAAAATTATAGTATCTTATTGCAAAATTCTTTATTCAATTCTAGAAGCTGATTCTGTTTCATAACTTATTTTGTAAACACGTTCACATCGAATCAGAATCAACTATTCTCGCCCCACTTGGATGTAATGAGCTGGTTTTTGTGTGTCATATGGAGGCCGAAAATGATTGTTTTCTGACCAGGCCGGTAAAAGTTTTACGGCACTACGGCTGTAAAATAACCTTGAAGTCAGCTGATTCTGATTTGATGTGATCATGTTTACAAAATAGTTTATGAAATGAAATCAGCTTCCAGAATTGAATAAAGTATTTTGCAATAAAATACTATAATTTTATTTGGATGAATGAAATACAAATAAGATATTATGAATTATTCAAATTCAATTTTCAGAGTATAATTGAATCTAACCTCTAACCTCATCATAATAGTACTGCATTTATCACGAAACCTGGTGGATAATTTTGGAACTACTTGGGCAAATCCTTGGTGCTGAACATTTTCACATATAGTTTATGGAACCTAATCAGTTTATGCTTCTAGAATTAAATACAGTATTCAGCCATAACATACTATAAACCTGGTGGATAATTCTGGAACTAATTGGGCAATATGGTGCTGAACAAATAGTTTATGAAATGGAATTAGTTTATGCTTCTAGAATTGAATAAAGTATTCTGCAATAATATACTAACATTTTATTTGGATGAATGAAATACAGATAAGATATATATTATAAGCTATTCAAATTCGATTTTCAGAGTAGGATAGAACTTCTAACCTAAACTTCTGAAGTTGATGACAAAAAGCATTGTTGACATTGACATTCAGATTGGCCAAATTTCAAGTGTGCTAAAACAGCTGATCAAAAATATTTCATTATTTGTGCTTATTATTCAATAACTGAAACATTTATGATAAAATCATCTTATTGTCATTTGAAAGAATATAAACTCAACCTCCCATATAATTGAACATAATATTTTAGGTTATTTAGACAAATCAGAATAAAAAATGAAAATACTTGGACAATTTCCTGATTTTCAGATTATCTCAGATTTGCTAGAGCTATGACATGCCACTTTTGCTTTCGGAAGTGCTTAATGAACAATTTATCTCATATATATATATATATATATATATATATATATATATATATATATATATATATGTTTATTTTTCTGTGTGGCAAAAAATAGTGTTCACGCCAAGGGCAAAAATGTTTTTCTGGCTCTCAATCTTCTCTAGTCCTCGGCCTACGGCATCAGACTTGAAAACCGATTTCGAGCCAGAAAAGTCTCATTTTCAGCCCTAGGTGCAAAATATACTATTTTGCCTCACTTGAATGTAATGAGCTGGTTTTCGTGTGTCATATGGAGGCCGAAAGTGATTGTTTTCTTACCAGGCCAGTAAAATTATTACGGCCCTAGGGCTGTAGAATAGCCTTGAAGTCAGCTGATTCTGATTTGATAGGAACATGTTTGCAAAATAGTTTAAGAAACAGAATCAGTTCATGCTTCTTAAATTGAATAAAGTATTTTGCAATAAGATACTATCATTTTATTTGGATCAATGAAATACAAATAAGATATTATAAACTATTCAAATTCAATTTTCAGAGTATAATAGAATCTAACCTCAAACCTTTAGTACTGTGTTTATCACGGGACCTGGTGGATAATTTTGGAACTAATTGGGCAATATGGGGCTGAACGTTTTCACAATAATAGTTTATGAAACGGAATTAGTTTATGCTTCTAGAATTGAATAAAGTATTCTGCAATAATATACTAACCTTTTATTTGGATGAATGAAATACAGATAAGATATATATTATAAACTATTCAAATTCGATTTTCAGAGTAGGATAGAACTTCTAACCTAAACTCCCACATTCGACGACAACAAGCATTGTTGACATTGACATTCAGATTGGCCAAATTTCAAGTGTGCTAAAACAGCTGATCAAAAAAATTTTCATTATTCATGTTTATTATTCAATAATAATTAAAACATTTATAATAATATCATCTTATTGTCATTTAAAAGAATAAAAAAGTATAAACTCAACCTCTTACATTATTGAACATAGTCTTTTAGGTTATTCAGACAAATCAGAATAAAAAATAAAAATACTTGGACAATTTCCTGATATTCAGATTACCTCAGATTTGCTATAGCTATAGCTAGACCTTCCACTTTTGCTTTTGGAAGTGCTTAATAAACAATTATTCTCATATTATTCTCATATTATTGATTATTTTTCTATGTGGCAAAAAATAGTGTTAGCACCATGGGCAAAAATGTTTTTCTGGCTCTCAATCTTCTCTAGTCCTTGAACTTGAAAACTGATTTTGAGCCGGAAAAGTCTCATTTTCGGCCCTAGGTGCGAAATATACTATTTCCTCCACCTCCTGTCTAAAGTGCTCACTTTACTCCCTAGAACATAATACTAAAGTGTCACTTTTTTGCTCTTGGTAGAAAAAACAGGAAAACTACCTAAAGCGTAAAAGTAACTCCATTTAAATAACATGGGAAGCATCTCTATTTTAAAAACGTACATTTGGAATAGGCTAGAAGGTCTAAGCTCAGATGAGGAAGCATATAGAGTAGTCATTTAACCAACTATATTCAATACCTCAACCAGACATTAGATCAATAAATGAAATTTATGTTTGTATGCTGAAATTATTACATAATATACTAAAAAAATGTATACATTATTTTTATTCCATATAATTCAAAATACAAGCCAATGAATACTCCTCATTAACTAATCAAATTTGAAACGGGAATTTCATCATAGCTGTAGTTGTGGCGGCCATTGTTGTTACAAGTTTGGCTGAAAGATAGTGCTGTTGGCGGAGAACTGTGATTACAAGCCAGCTGTTTCTGTTTACAATTTAGATTATGTAGGAACACATTGTTTGGTCAAGTACATTTTAAAAAATTATTTTATTTGTTATAAAAATGTAGGTGAAGGAAAAATGTTGTGTATATCACAAGTAAAAAATGTGTTTTCTCTCTTTGGAAAATTGTTGCCCTAGGCTTCGCCTAGGGCTTCAAACTTTTCCCTCAGGGAGAAAAAACAGTACTACAGTTTTTTTTGCACTTTCTCAGCTTTATCAAGAACAAATGAGCAGAAAATGTTTAAATTCACTACAGAAGCTCAGCTGGGGTGTAATAATGTTGTGTTAAAAGGAATTTGAAATAACGTCAAAGATACACCCAAAATCAGCGTTTTTTTGCGTTTTCTCAGTGATTTCATCAAATAGAGAAAATTTTCAAATTTAGTACAGAGGTGTAGCCAGGGTCTAAAAATTTTGTGATGAGGTGACTTTAATATTTCATCAAAGATACGCCCAAAATCAGCGTTTCTCCAACGTTTTTTTCAGCTTTTCTGTGTTTTCTCAGTAGGTACTTTGACTTTCTGATGGAATGAAGCATGTTCAAATGAAAAATGCAGGCGAGCGAAGCGAGCCCACTGATTTCATTCTTGGACAATCCAGTCGAGGGTACAGGGGGCGGAGCCCCCTTGCTGGACGGATATGGCGAGCGAAGCGAGCCTGACGGCTAGTAGTTTATAATAGGCATACCTGTAGCTCTATATGTGGATGATGCTATCAACAACATTTACGGCGGTCAAATTTGCAATAGAGAATTTATTTTTCAGCTCTATTAATCCACTTTTTTGGTTTCAAATATCGATTCTATTTCTTTCAATTTCAATTTATGAAAAACTAGGAATATTCATATTCAATAAGATTTCTCAATTATATTAAACTCAGAAGTCAGAATACTTTCAAAAACTAGATTGAAGATCCACAAAATCTAGGTAGCTGTAAAATGTTTGAAAGTTTCCTGTTTAGGTGTTCTGCCGTTGCCATTATAAAAACAGATAAGTCGGTCTACGTCTACAACTGTGTCAAGTAACAAAAACAGCTCCCTTACCTTGATCTTGATTGTTATTAATTCTCAATTTTTTAATACCTTGGATATTTACTGTTCTACGTTGGGTTTTTGCATTGTCTTGGAAAAAAGGTAACTATTTTATTTGTATACTGTCAATAATAATAGGTACTGTAACTTCTTCCACTTGCTTGCTCCGTCATAGCGATTATATAGGCCTAGTTATGCCTTGATTACAGTTTGATGTTTTAAAGATTTTTTTTGTGCTTTCGAAATGTTTTTCATCAATGGTAAATGATGAAGGTTCAATTCCTTGGCGGCGTCTCGAGATCAGTTAATGCGCGTCTAGAAAAGTGTGGTTAGAGATGCCGCGGCTAGAGAACATAACTTATTAATTTATTAGATTTGATGATTCGTTAGAAAAAACTATTGTAAAAGCAATATTTATAGTAGCCAACATTTTTAATTTATGTGTCTCCTTAATGTTTTTTCAAAATAAATAAAATTAAATGAGTCATCAAATCTAATTTATAGGTTATGTGCCTAACTACGGATGCATGGAACCCGGCCTCATTCTATTTCCTAAAAATCGCAGGATTGACAAGATTACTAACATCAGAATATTGTAAATAAATTTATAAATATAGCCTATTCAAATGTTTTAGTAATTACGGTACTCAGTCAACTTTACTTTGTTCTATAGTTTATCTGATCGAAAATGTACCATTATTATTATTATTGTTTTTTAGCACAATAGCATAAAAATCGCCAACGGGACGGCTCTTGTAATATTTTTTAAATTTACTTATTCACTAACATGTTACTTGTCTTGTCTTCTCCGCAGTCTGGTGACCGTGGAATCGTCAAAATGTCTTCCATTCGATAAGGTTTCTTTCAGTGTTGGTTCCCAGTTCGTCCCGTATAGTAACTGTATGCTCCTGCACATACTCCGTAGTGGTGTAGTAAGGTCTCTATCAGATAGCGCTTGAGTGCCTTAGCAAAGAGAGTATCATCCTCAATAATCTTCAGTGTATCCGGCAGTTTGTTGTAGAAGAAGGCTCCTGCATAAGCTGGAGAGTCCTTCAATTTAGTGAGACGGTGCATTGGGAGGTCTATGTCCTTGATATTTCTAGTATTGTTACCATGTCTGTCACCTCTTAGTGTAGGTTTTGTCTTCTTTGCTAAGATTGTTGTCTTCAGGATATAATATAAAAATCACTGTGGCTTGTATGTTCCATTGTGTACACTTTCAGTATTGTTCTCAGCGCTCTTTTTTGAATGACTATGACTTTACTAAATAATATAATTTATTTCCACAAGAAAAGAACAAAATAAACAAAGAACTTATTCAAGTGTAAGAAAATAGCCAAATACCTATAAATACTAAGATAATGACACATAATAATGGAGTATAATACATAAAGGAAATTCATTACTTAAATACTAAAAAAGAAATAATAATACTGATAAATCTCCTTTCTTACCTACACTATAGAGCTATAAGTATATAAAAAATATGTGGAAATAGTCAACCATGCAAGTGATCCATGTAAGATCTCCTTTCTTACCTACACTATAGAGCTATAAGTAAAAAATATGTGGAAATAGTCAACCATGCAAGTGATAAAATCACTATACAAATGATAGCAATATTTCCACACCCTTTCCTCGTATTCGGCAATGCGATATTTCTCATCACTTTGATCGTACAAAACTGGAAAATTCCGTATCTCTTCAAGTTTTTAATGCTTTTCTCTTTTCAACAATACCCTTGAAATTGAAATTCGACCAGTAGTTTTCCAGTTATTGAGTATTTAATGACCAGAAGTAGGCATATTCTGAAAATATTGAAAAATTGATAGATCTCAAAAACTAAGGTCGATAGGAAAAAAGTTTACAAAACATTTTTTGTCAGAAATGTCGAGTAGAATCTATGGTTAACGGCTGTTACAACCTTGGTGGGACACTCTGTATATAAATATACATAAAAATTTGCGGCGAAGGATACCCTGAACCCCATCCACCTGAGGGCTATTCCCAAGGTGTCGTCCGATGAGCAATTCAGCAAAAAATAGTTCACTGAGCGATCCATTGCTCAGAATAACAATAAGGATAGGCAGACGCTAAGATTGGGAGGACTTGGGTGTCATTAATCATCAGGAACTGTGACAGAGGAAGACTAAATGGGTAGTGTCGTGTGTATACTCGTAATACGATATATTGATGATAATGATTGAATCAGAACTTCGGAATCCACCACCTTCCATAAAAACCAATCATTTGTTGTTAAATAATAATTTTATCCAATGAACTGTTATCAATTTTACAAACTGTTCTCAAAAGTCTGTGCAACTGACTAACATTTTACTGGTGACAATAGAAAAAATCGATTTGGGTACTATTACTGGTGATAGTAAAAAAACTCCTTAAGGCTGTGCAAAGGCTAAAAATAAACTCTCTACTGGTGATATTTTTCAAAGTTTTTCGATTTGTGTATCATCAAGCTGCCAAAATAAAAAAGTTTTCATGAGAAAACATTTTTTCCCATAATTTTTTCTCTTAATTTTTGAGGTATGAGCGCCTAAAGTTTAAATTTTTGGGATAGAACATTTCAAATTCGGTAAGAGATAAATCCATGAAATTTAGAGGATATTGTTGATCTTATATACTCATATATCTTATATAACTTACTTCATGGTATTGTTGATCGAGTAAAACAGAAATTTTCTGAAAATATAGATTTCTGAGAAAGTTATTCAATTTACAAAAAATGCTCAACTTGAAAATATTCAAATCGAAAAACTTAGAAAAATATCACCAGTTGAAAGTTTAATTTTAACCTTTGCACAGCCTAAGGGTGTGAATTTCCGAAAAAGCTATTCCATTTTCTAAAAATGACTGAATAACTAAATTCCAGTTTTTTATTGACGATTGTAGATTGGCATGAAATTGAAATATTTGTGATTGCTTGTGAATGTAAAAAAGTAAATTCGTATGGCTTTTGTTGGTGGGGAGTCCCTTGCGGGAAGGTCCCACCGCCTGAATATATAATTTAAGCCGTCAATGGGCCTTAAGACTGTCATACTTCAGCCGGGACCGACAGTTTAACGTGCCCATCCGATAACACGGGAGTGATCTGGTTAAAAAACTTTTGGTATCGAGAGGGTTTGAACCCGGGATCTCTTTGCTGCTACGCAGGCACTCTATCCACTAGACCACGGATCACTCCTGTGAATGTAGATTGCTTTAGATGTGAAGTTGATCTTCAGATCACGTTTTACAACTGAAAATATTTGGCCTCAAGTCCCCAAAGAAAAATATCCAATTATTATTCAAGTTGCATTGAGGTTGAAAGCCATGCTCAGCTCTACCTACTTGTGTGAATCATCTTTTTCAAGTATGAAATTCATGAAAAATCGATATAGGAACATTTTTTGGATAACTGCATCAGAATGGCGGCTACAGCATACACTCCAAACATCAATAAAATATTGATGGCCAAAAAGATTTCCACTTCTCTCATTGAAATTAATGCACATTTCAACTTTTGTTATACTTTTTGCTATGAGATAAGTAGATTCCAACAATAGAAATGTACCTTTATAGGCAATAAAAGATACTTTCTCTATTGTAATATTCGTTTGTAGCTCACTAGAATATTTATAAATGCTATTCCAGCTTACAGGCTCATAAGTTTGGCGACCACTGCACTAGACAATACAGTTGACCTGTGCAGGCGTCACAAAACAAGAGTTTATTGTTAGGGATAACCGGAATTCTGTAACACCCTACAAAATTTCCAAATGACGACCCTCCCTTTCTTGGATCCGTCCCTTTTTCTTGGTAATATTTCTTCAAGGATGCCGATTCTATTATTGATATATTGGTAAATTCCTAAAACTTCTTATTGTTTCAATGAACATGAGGGTCTTGTAAATAAGATCTATGTAATTTTGAAACATTTAAGTCAATCTTAGGGCTGGTGTGAAGTTGGCTGGCAATAATTGTAACTACACAATCTAGTATCTAGACGCCTCAACAATCGTCAAAAAAATCCTAAATTTGTCAAAACAAAACTGAACCAACGATTATTAGCAATTCTATTTGATCGTCTGTTATCATTTCGACCAACTTCACAGACGTACTATACAGTACTACTTTGTTTTTACACTTAGGTGGCGAATGTTACACAATTTCCATCTAGTCTGGGCGCAAATGTCATGAATAAGGCACTCCGTGGTCATTTTTGAGTAACAGCCGTGGAAGATGTCTCAATTTCTTCGTTAGGTCTAGCATAATAAGGATCGTGATGATGATAAGTATAAATCACAGGCAAACACCTCGGAAACAAGATGGCCGCCAAAATTTTCAGGGTTTTGCTATATCGCTTGTAAGTATTTCAATAACCGTTCAAGATATTCAACCGTTTTTTAGACAAAGATTAGATTCATTAGATTCTGGTGCGTTTTCCCATAGGCATGAGGTAACAGGCTAGAACTATAAAATCGATTTTTTCATGACTACCTCGAGATAGAGACTTGCAAATGGTATCAATCTCTTCGTTAAAACAAGACGAATAAGAATATTGATGATGGAAACAACGAAAATATTCTACATCATTGAAAAATTCAAGATGGCGGTCATTATTGACAGAAATTTTTATATCGCTTGTTATTCAGTTATTGTGAGAGATATCGGATTGGTTTTACCACCAGTGTTTAGAATTAACCAAACAATGATGTTTGAGAGAATCATCTCATTTCGACCACTCTTTCCATTATTTAGGTATTTAACTTCAAAAACTTGAAACATACATTTTTCGGGGACAATATTTCACTTTCCACTCTGTACATGTATTCGCAGTGAACAAACACTAGTATTATTGGCACAGTGTTGTAGAATATTTCCAAAGCTTCAAAATGACATCTGGTTGGAGGCTGTAAGTCCATATCTTACGGCTGAAGCGTCATCGGAAAAAGAGTAAAAAGTACTGTTTGCAGCGGAAAACACACTTTTTCCACCAAATGCCAATCCCAACAATTAGAAAACCGTGTAACTCATGACTCCTTGAACGTACAGACTTGGGAATGGTATCAATCTCTTCATAATGATGTGTAGGAAGAGATTATCCATGATGGCAATCTCAAAAAATGTTTGTAATCATGAAAAAACAAGATGGCGTCATAAATATGTCGATTTTCAAGAAATTGTCTGTAATTCTAATAATGTCGAGGATATCGGATCAATTCAGCCATCTGAAAGCTCCAAAATAATCATACTACAATATATGAAAGATTTATCCAATTCCACCAACTTTTACTGGTAAATATAACTTTCACATTCACGGAGACATCTTCACGGCTGTTACTCAAAAATAACCACGGAATGACATTTGCGCCCGGACTAATCATGAACCTCAATTCCTCGTTGATTTTGAATACTTTATATTCAACAGAGCTTAATCTCTAAAAAAGTACCGCATGCAGCTTTACCGTGCTGAGAGTTTGGAATGGTTACGTCCGATTAGCGATTTCCGATGAGTAATTTTGGGGGTTAGCAGTCCGCTGAGCGATCCATTGTTCAGGATAACAATGAGGATAGGCAGACGCTATGAATGGGAGGTCTTGGGTGTCATTCATCAACAGAGGCAGGCCACAAGCGTATGTATATACTTGCAATACATTAATGATGATTGAATCAGTACCTATCACCTTCCATAAAAAGGAATCAGTAATAATTGTTGAGCAAAGATCGAATAGCTTTCTGCTTCGAACAGTTCAAATTCATCTTCATTTTGACCTATAATATATCTATATATATAAATTTACAATTCCAACAAGTTCTATCAATCATCTGCATTTCTTCAATTGAATGAGTAACACTATTGCAAATAGATATATAAGGTATAAAGTATCTCACATATATCAAGAAGATTTAAGATCAACTTCACATCTAAAGCAATCTACATTCACAAGCAATCACAAATATTTTAATTAATGCCAATCTACAATCGTCAATAAATAGCTGGAATTTAGTTATTCAGTCATTTTTAGGAAATGGAATAGCTTTTTCAAAAATTCACACCCTAAGGCTGTGCAAAGGTTAAAATTAAACTTTCTACTGGTGATATTTTTCAAAGTTTTTCGATTTGAATATTTTCAAGTTGAGCATTTTTTGTAAATTGAAGAATAACTTTCTCAGAAATCTATATATTCAGAAAATTTCTGTTTTACTCCATCAACAATACCATGAAGTATATAAGATATATGACTATATAAGATCAACAATATCCTCTAAATTTCATGGATTTATCTCTTACCGAATTTGAAATGTTCAATCCCAAAAATTTAAACTTTAGGCGCTCATATCTCAAAAATTAAGAGAAAAAATTATGGGAAAAAATGTTTTCTTATGGAAACTTTTTCATTTTGATAGCTTGATGATATAAAAATCGAAAAACTTTGAAAAATATCACCATTAGCCTTTGCACAGCGTTAAGGAGTTTTTTTACTATCACCAGTAATAGTACCCAAATCGATTTTTTCTATTGTCACCAGTAAAATGTTAGTCAGTTGCACAGACTTTTGAGAACAGTTTGTAAAATTGATAACAGTTCATTGGATAAAATTATTATTTAACAACAAATGATTGGTTTTTATGGAAGGTGGTGGGTTCCGAAGTTCTGATTCAATCATTATCATCAATATATCGTATTACGAGTATACACACGACACTACCCATTCAGCCTTCCTCTGTCACAGTTCCTGATGATTAATGACACCCAAGTCCTCCCATTCTTAGCGTCTGCCTATCCTTATTGTTATTCTGAGCAATGGATCGCTCAGTGAACTATTTTTTGCTGAATTGCTCATCGGACGACACCTTGGGAATAGCCCTCAGGTGGATGGGGTTCAGGGTATCCTTCCTCGCAAATCTATATATTTATGTAAATAATATAAAAGAGAAAATATCCAAATTTAGTGGAGAAGCTCAGCTAGGGTGTAAGAATGTTGTAGTAGGAGGACTTTGGAATAACGCAAAAGATACACCTAAAATAAACGGGTTTTCCAGTGTTTAAGAATATTTCTGCGTTTCCTCAGTTTTAAAAAGAAGTAATAGACAGAAAATTTTCAAATTTGGTAAACAGGTGCGTACAGATTCACGCACCGCGAACACGACCAATCCACTTTCCATCAGCTGATTATATCTGTATTCGTACAGAAACGGTAAGATACAGATATAAAAAGCTTGGCATCAGCTGTTAAAAAATGAATTGCACGTGTTCGCGGCGCGTAAATCTGTACGCACCTCAAGGTCCATGTTATACGAGCGCTGATAACTTGAGTTAGGAATGTTACTTCCATAGTGCGCGCTAACAACGCTGTGTGTAATTTGGTTTAGCGCTGCCAGCGCCGCGTTAACGCCGCGGCATTAGCGCTCGTATAACATGGGCCTTAGATGTAGAAAATGTTCTATTAGAAGAGCTGTGGAATAACGTCAAACATAGGCCCGAAATAAGTGTTTCTTCTTTTTGTCAGTTTTTTTCAAATTAGGTACAAATGTTCACAGGGTGAACAAATGTCAGCTAGGGTCTAAAACTATTATGTTGAGAGGTGCCCAATATTTCACCGAAGATACGCTCAAAGCTGGCGTTTTCCAAGTTTTTCTATATTTTTCGGTTTTTTTATTATTTTATGGACAGGAATTGTTTACATCATTCTGTTCCACAGGTCCATGTAATATTTTTTTAGGTTCAGAGTATGCTGTTTTTCCAGGGGTCTCAGGAACAACTGAATTTAAAAGTGTAAACTTGAGGAAATGGCGGTGATAAATTAGAGGGATTCTTTTCTCCAGTTTTTCATTTAGTTTTCTATGCATATTTCTTCGGAAAATTCATACTTGAGAGAGTTTAATATGAATGTTTTGTAAGTTAACCACGTCATTCCTATCTCAAATTTCAAAGGCCTGAACTGAATACAATAATTTTCATAATATCCTAACAAAGTCTCTACAGAGAAATATTTATTCATTCCAATGGAAACACGATTTTTTCCATCCTGCACTACATAATTCGAATCAAACGGTTCCTAAAATTCTCTTTTGACTGTTTGATGGAAAGAAGCATGCCTATATGAAAAATGTAGACGAGCGAAGTGAGCTTGCCGACTAGTATCAAATAGTTTTCATCAATAAAACGTATAGTATTGTACTTTGAAATTTTTCAATTCACTTCAATTTTTTATAATATTATTGCTGCTGGATCCTCCTTGATCCGCCACTGCCTGTGATTCCATGACCCCTGGACCCCGGCAGTGTCAATGGGACTCGCTTCGTTCGCCTGCAAATCCCATTGAAACGGATTCCTCTTGTACATCATATCAGTCAAAAGAGTATTTTGAAGTTGCTTCAATCGCTTGTTGTTTTGAAATGTGGCTCTTGGATAAAAACCTACAAATATGAACCAATACTCAAGCTGAACCTCATTATGAAGTTTGAACTATTGGTTCTTGAAAAATGTGATATAACTCTTAAAAAAGTGATGAATGACTGGGAAAAGCAGGCGTGATTTCAGGAAATCCATAGAGTTAGTGCATGAACTATATATATGTCAGTTTACTCGCGAAAACTCCGGCACTCAGAGCGAGCGAGGAGCTTGGTTGCTTGCACGCTAGCGTCAACTAGCCTCCCCGACAGTAAATACCCTACTGGTTCAGAGGGGACTAGTTGTCGGGACCGTAGACGACAACTAAGCTCCCCGTCAGTAAAGCTCCTCTTTCAGGAGCTCAGTTGACGCTGTCAGTAAATCCCCTCGAATGTGGTTTTAAAAGGAGCTTTACTGTCGGGGAGACTAGTTGGCGCGTTCCCCCTATAGGTACTGCAAGCTGAGCTGGGGCATCCCCTTACTTACCAACCTTGTGATATGAAAATGCAGAACATAACGTAATAACGAGGAATGTGTTTTGCGAAAATTCTATCGGTTAGGTTGGCACAATCGAAGTTTTAAGCGCCCAGTTGATGAACCGCATGTCTGCTGTTTACAGTTTGAGGCTTTGAGGTTATCCTAAAAATCTTGAAAACAACATGGTACGCGTCGCACTGATTCTTATTATTGAGAATAATTTATTCTATTAAACATTATTCTATAAATATACTGGTGCAAATAATGTATCTGTAGAAGTAATAGTGTTAGTTACAGTTTGTGTGGTGTTATAATCTTGTAGTGTGAATACTGAATAGTAGTTATATTATGGAACCATCAATAGATTCAGTTTGTGCTCTCTTAAGCCGGGTCCAGACGCTCAAGTTTAACAATAGACTGATCGTCTGGTTCAAGCAAGACAGATGTAAAATTGCGTCCACACGTATCCGTCTTATGTCGTCCGTTTTCCTATTTTTGTGCTCACAAGCTCAGTTCGTCATCAACTATGGAAGAGCTAGTACTCTTGGCCACTTTTGTTTTGTGTGTAAAAAATAGGAAGAAAGGTAGGCTAGAGTTCATTGTTCACGTTGGAGTAGAGACTGGTTGTTAAAAAGACACAAATTTTCTCATGTTGCATTGCTTCGAGAATTGCAAGATGAATCTGAAAATATGTTTATAATTTTGTTTATATGTTCCTCATTTACGGTGAAACGCGGCAATAGATTTTCATTAAATTTATGTTTTGTTCCTCTTTAAATTACGCGTCGACATATATATATATATATATATATATATATATATATATATATATATGTATATAGGCTTACAAGGTTTTTTGAAATTTTGTATTTTAAGATTAATACAAAAGGAAAAGAAGTCTCTTTCGAACGCCAATATTACTGTAAAAATCAGACTAACCTATAGACATCATAAATCAGCTGTCGAGTGGATTATTACTTGCATGCAATTAATATCCCATTGTAATTTGGTAAAAAATCAGCTGTCGTGTGGACTATTAATAGCAATCAATGAGGCATGCAATATTGATAACTCGATGTAGCTTATTATTTTATCTCCCGACTATTCTCTGCTTTCAACTCGGTAAGCTTTTAATGATATTAGCATAGTTGTTTAAAACAAATTATTAGCATTCTAATGCTATTCTAATGCTAATAATTATTTTTAATATTAATAATCATTGTCGATACTACTAAAATCATAATATCAACATCAAATTCTGAGAGTATCATGAGAATCAGAATATATACCAGAATTATACACCAGAATATAAGATCACTGTACAATAAATTGGATAGGTTAGAAATATTCATTGATTCAGAGAAGCCAGATTTTCTTATTTTATCCGAGCATGGTCTAAGGGATAGTGAGCTGAGTTGTACTACTCTGTATAATATGCGCCTTATTGACAGTTATTGTAGAAAAAATAAGAATATGGGAGGGGTTTGTATATATCATAATATTAGTCGGCAACCATTGAGTATTCTGAAAGTTAATGTTGATGAGTACTGTATTGAGGGTTGCATTGAACTGGCTTGTTGTAGATTCAATTTAAAAAAGAAAATATATATTCTGCTCGGTGTTTACCGGCCGCCAAACGGTGACATAAATTTGTTTTTCAGTAATTTAACCAATGTTTTTGACAATTTATTGATGAACATGGAAATCAAATTTATTTGTGCAGGTGACTTTAATATTGATTTTATGTTGGACTCCCCTCATCGTACGGCCTTCCTCTGCATAATGAAGCAATTTAATTTAATTTATAATGTAAAGGTTCCTACTAGAATAACTACTCATAGTAGTACAGCAATCGACAACATAATTACTAGTGATACATTAACAAAGATAAATGTGGAAGTTATAAATTCATGGCTTTCCGACCATACCGCTCAGTGTATTGAATTGTCATTGGGGAAACGTTCCCGCGAAGCAGGAGTTTCAGACAGTGCAACTGTTACTTTTCGGAATTGCAGTACGGATAATATAAACAGTTTGGAGGCATCTTTGGCAGGTGTGGACTGGAATTCATATTTCAATTTCAATTTGGGAGATACAAATAAAAAGTATGAGGTTTTTCATGATATTTTCCTTTACTTATATAATATGCATTGTCCCTTAGTAACCAAAACTTTATCTAAGACTAAAAAGATGAAACAAAACTGGATGACAAAAGAAATTCAACAAATAAGAATTTTACTGAAAATCGCAACAAGTAGGGCACACTCAGTGGCTGACTTCGACACTTCACTTATAAACAAAGTTAAGAAACACTATGACCAATTAGTAATTGATGCAAAAAAAGATTTCTATGGTAACAAAATAAAGAATGCAACAAACAAATCTAAATCCAGCTGGAAGTTAATCAATCAATTTAGAGGGAAAAGTTCCAATAGAAAAATTGAGAAAATAACTCTCAATATTGAAGATGTACTTATCACTGACCATCAAGAGATCGCTTCTGAATTTAATAACTTTTTTGCATCCGTTGCTGAAAGAGTTGGTACTGTCTTGAATGAGTCTCATGGGAACCCAGGTGAAGAATTCGAAATCAATAGCTCTGAGACATCATAAAATAAATTTGTTCTATATCCCACAAATGAAGATGAAATATTGGAAATAATTAAGAATCTCAAGTCGAAATGTAATGTAGGTTATGATGATGTCTCTGTTAAGGTTCTGAAGCAGTGCAGGAGAGCAATAGTTCACCCACTGGTTTGTATGATTAACTCTATGTTTGAATGTGGAATTTTTCCAGATCTTTTAAAAATAGCCAAAGTTCTTCCACTTTTCAAGGATGGGGACAGACTAGACATAAACAACTACAGACCCATATCAATATTGACAGCTCTCTCAAAAATATTTGAAACAATAATCCTCATACGACTGGCAGCATACTTGAAGGAAAATGATATTATATCCCTACATCAACATGGTTTTGTGAAACATAAGTCGACCAGTACCGCTCTTATAGAATTTTTCGAAGGTGTGATACATGAGTTAGAAGGAGGTAACTACACAACAGGTGTCATGCTTGATCTTTCCAAAGCTTTTGACTGCATGAACCACAAGATACTTTTGAAAAAGTTGATTGGACTAGGGATAAGCGGTACAGAAAATAAACTGGTAGAGTCATACCTAACTGATCGTTATCAGTATGTTTCCATCCCTAGTGATAAAGAATTAGTGACATCAAATCTAGTTAAAATCACATCAGGAGTGCCTCAAGGTTCTATCTTGGGACCTCTCCTTTTCATTCTGTATATAAATGATATTTCCTTAGCAGTTCCACAAAATAAACTCACATTATACGCAGATGACACCTCCTTAATTTTTTCCGATTTTAGTTTAGAGGAACTCGAGAAAAAATGTAATCTATTATCAAACAGTTTAGTTCAATATTTCAATTCACTTTCCCTCTCAGTAAACTCGAGAAAAAGTCGACTAATAAATTTCAGCCTCAGACATAGCCATGTAGAGCCCAAGCTATACATCGGCTGTGATCCTGTTGAAAATACAGATTCTGTTAATCTACTCGGTCTAGAGATAGATTCAAAACTTGCATGGGATTCGCACGTCGAAAAATTAATAAATAGATTAAGCAAAGGCTTATTTGTATTAAGAAATATGGTGAAATTAGTACCTTTATCCGTTTCAAGAATGGTTTATTTTGCCTTATTTGTTTCCCATGCAGCGTATGGTATTGAATTGTGGGGTGGGTGTCCAAATATTCACTTCCAAAGGGTATTCAAGCTTCAAAAAAGAGCAATCCGCTACCTGGCTGGTCTTGGGTTTAATGATTCGTGTAGAGAGGCTTTTGTGGACTTGAATATACTTACGCTACCATCAATTTATATCTTCAAACTGTTAATTTTCACTCATAAGCATTTATCTGATCTAAATACAATTGCTGATATCCACACTTATAACACCAGAGGGAGGAATAAACTGTCTTTGAGACAACACCGACTGCAGCTGTACGAGAAAATGCCCTCTTATATTGGAGCTAAGTTGTTTAACAACTTACCTACCGAGCTGCAGTCCTTGTCTGATATAAAAGCTTTCAAGAGTAAAGTGTATAAATTCCTGGTTTCACAAGCCTACTACAGTGTGAAGGATTTTAGTGATAAAAGGTAGCATAGTTTGTAGGTAGGCCTACTCTAGTCTTCCATGTGTGCTTTTTATTGTGTACTTATTATTTTTACTTATTAAGACCTGACGTTATTCATCTGTATATTATAAAGTGTACTGTGTTGAATAAAATATTATCTTATCTTATCTTATCTTATCTTATCTAATCAAGAAAGAAAAAAAGCGTTATATAAAATCGATAAAAAAACTTACTTATTTTCAAGTACTCGCGAGCCATTTTATTAATTTGAGGGCGCTGAATCCGAATCTGAAATCACAATTTCTCTATCTCCATTTTTACGCGATTTAGGTTTTGGTAGATAGGCAAAAGACGGACAGTTTGATAGAAAAAGATTCCCGGCCGATACATTTTAAGTTTGATGACTTAAGCTTGAAGACCCATCCGTTTTACCATCCAGACGCAATGACTTACGTGTTCCGACTTTTGCTTGAGCAAAAGACTGAAGCTAAACTTGAGCGACTGGACCGGGCTTTAGAGACACAATTCTCCAAGTGGACTGATAGTGACAAAAAATATCAATGTGAGCGATCAGTCCAGTCAATATAGACATAAAAAAGGGGTGTGCTTGCAATTTATATTGTAGCTCTGATTTTGTAATATATTATTTGAGTACATAAGAGAAGTCCAGAACCAATTTCTTCATGCAAAATTTCCTTGTGCTAGATACATAGTGGCCCAAAAACCTCGTATCTTCGGCTCATTTTCCAGTTTTCAGCTATTTCTGCCAAATCTCGTAATCGGACAGAAAAATTTGCCCTTGCCTTTTTTTTAGATTAAAAAATTATGAATAGAGTGAGATCATTCAGAACTCTCTATCTCTAATGAGTACTGAGTTATGTTTTTTCAAAAAATGAGTGAAATTTGAAGAAAAAATCAATTTTGATGAATTTTAGTTTTTGATCAACGATATCTTCCGATTGTTACCATTTAGATGTATATTTCAAAATCCCTCTGGGCGTATTTTTGTGCTCTACAATCTGAGATCAGGTAGAGCGCTCTATTTTAAAAAGATTTCCAGGTACACCTGACAACAATGCTCTTTGTATTGTGAAAAACACCTAATTTTCAGCTTGAACCATCAACACCAACTACATTGTCCTCACATTAATATTTCGCACAATGTCATAAGTTCATGATATTATGTTCTATGAGAATCACCCATTAGATGCACTTCATTCCAGTATTTCCTAGTGGAGAGGCGCGCTCAAGGTCACCTCAAGGATCAAAATTTCAAACCCTTATAACTTTTGACACAATTAGGTGTTTTTCTTCTAAAAAAAAGCGAGGGCAAATTTTTCTGTCCGATTACGAGATTTGGCAGAAATAGCTGAAAACTGGAAAATGAGCCGAAAATACGTGGTTTTTGTGCCACTCTGTATCTAGCACAAGGAAATTTTGCATGAAGAAATTGGTTCTGAACTTCTCTTATGTACCTGAATAATATATTACAAAATCAGAACTACAATATAAATTGCATATTGATAAACAGAACACAATTCTCTAAAATGACCGTGTTTATATTTCACAGCTGCCTATATGTCTTCTTATGAATTTCGGGGATGCGATATTTTGATTTTTCACATACTAACTCGCTCACTCACTTTTTACTATCCACAGCTGTTTCAGCTAAGGATGAATTATCCTTTTAATGTCGTTCAGCGAGTTTCCCCAAGGATGAGCCCCAGTGCAATCGAATTTTTATATCATAAACCTACTATGTTCCAAATTTCGTGAAAATCGTTAGAGCCGTTTTCGGGATCCGTTGAACATAAATATATACCCATATAATCACATCACCAGATAACCGCATAACCATATAAATATATACAGAAATTGCTCGCTTAATATAATAGAATAGGATAACAGCTGGCATAAAAAGCAAAAATGTCAAACATGAAATTGAAACAGTAGCGATCATCAAAATTAGGTTATTATCTTCATCTGATCTAAAGTAACCAAATTATTGACCGAGCGAAGTGAGGTCTAAGATTCAAGTCGATGGTTTGGCATTTCTCTCAATGTTTATATGTTGCGCATTTACGGCGAAACGCGGTAATAGATTTTCATGAAATTTGACAGGTATGTTCCTTTTTTAATTGCGCGTCGACGTATATACAAGGTTTTTGGAAATTTTGCATTTCGAGGATAATATAAATGAAAAAGGAGCCTCCTTCATACGCCAATATTATTAGAGTAAAAATCAGACTATAGAATTATTCATCATAAATCAGCTGACAAGTGATTACACAGATGTGTGGAGAAGCCAGTCTATTGCTGTATTTCCCATAAGGTCTATAGTTTCAATCAGGTACTTGTGGATGAGAATACTGCGTGAGGTCTACTGTTCACAGAACTACTAGTAGTAAGATTCACAGCATTGTTTGAATGGGGAGCATTGATGCTATTAATGAGAAATACTGACAGTTTCAAGTGAATATCAACGAACTGTTATGCATGTTCTCCAATATTTTTATCGAAAGCTACCTTCTATTTTCTTTGGTAAAACAATCAATGTTTGGGAATAATTGATTCATGGGAAAAGCGCCTTATTTCTATGGAAAATATTTTTACATTAGGAAGAGCAACAACAGCTATTTAACCGCTTTAATAAATAGCCCCTTTCTTTCACCAAGTAAAATTTTGGCCGAGTTTTCTCATTCTTTGCAAACAGATTCCACAACGGACACTTCTGAAGTTTTAAAAATACCCTCCATATAATTATCATACTGAATTATTAAATTTTCATCAAAATTGTTTAAGCAGTTTTCGCGATCTGTCGGATATACAAACAAAATTAGTCTTGATAGAATAGGATCAATTGCTAAAAGCAACTCCTGTCATAAAAGTTTGTTTTATGAAAAATAAAAATTATCTATAATCCCGGGAATAGCTCTGATTGAAGCAGCAGTGCTCAATCAATTTATTCTCGATACATGCATTTTAATTAGTTCTTCAACTTGGTGCCAACCTTAGACCAGTTATAGAATAGACACGCTGGGAAGTCAACATCTGCCATATCGCCAAATCGTGACGTCATCATCGGATAAGAAAATTCCAGATTGTGTCTATTTCAGAAGGATGTAAATTATTATTCATTAAAATGGTAAACTCCCGCTGCGCTCCCGCTGAAATAGACACAATCTGCTATATGGAAAACAATGTAAACAAACTCCACAGAAAAGTTTTCTATCTGATGCTGATGTCATGATTTGGCGATATGGCAGTAGATGTTGGCTTCATCGACTTTCAGTATGAATATACAATGGGCCGTGTCTATTCTATAACTGGTCTAAGGTGCCAACCTAATAAAGTCAACTCAACTTAATGCCAACCTGACAAAATTATTAGTCAGTTGCCAGTTAACAACTGTTTCGAAGAGGTACTCTCTCTAGATTATAGTTCTATAGTAACATATGATAAGAAAATTTCAATTAGAGTTTTAAGAGATTGGGAGAAGAAGAATATACATGCTAAAAGACGAACTTTAAACCCTTAAAAACCACCCTTAGAGTTGAAATATCGCCAAAAGATTTCTTAGTGAGCATGTAGCTTCCTTATAAGGAAGCTATATTTAAAGTTTTGTTGCAATCCATCCAGTAGTTTTCCAGAAATCGTGATCAGTGAGTGAGTCAGTGAGATACGATTTTTATAAGTATAGATTAACGGGGGGAATGTCTCCTTTCTATTGGTGTCTGGATAATTTTTATCCGGCCTATAATTACTTTTTAAGTAATGTTTATGTTCGTCAATGTCGAGACATTTCGAGCAGAAAACATGAAATTTTCGACATGCTAGAAACTTTTTTTGTTTTAAAAGATGGGTGGTGAAAGCGAGAAAGTTTCTCAGAAATAATTGAAATTATTTTTTCAACTGTCAAAAGTAGTCGTAATATAGTATTTTGGTCTCCAAGGAATTTTAAAGTTCGGAGAGCGGCTGCATGGTATGCATTGTGTACCAAATTGTATGCTAAAAGCTGGAAATTTACGCTAAATTATTTTAAAAGTAAGCAGCTGATTGCCTCTAGAAAGGCTGTAATGAAACACTGCTTGGATTATTCGAGGCGAGGTTGTCATTTTCACTATTTTATAATCATGTGGCTTGCAGTTGCTGAATTTTTTAATCGTTCTGTATTTTGTTTTTGTTGATCCCAGCTATTGATAGTCTATGGTGACACACCATTCAGCCGCTATCCTTGACTTTGGAACTCCTTAGAGGCCAAAATACGTTGTTCCGAGTACGTTTGACAGTTGGAAAAATAATTTCAATTATTTCTGAGAAACTTTTCGTAAAGGTTAGTGAAGGTTTTCGTAAATGATTTCAGTTTCAATATACCAGGTCTTTCTGTATTGTATGCTGATGACACCTCAATAATCCAATCAGATGTTGAAATCGAAAAACTTCAGGATAAACTTGACATTTCCTTGAATCAGGCAAAATCATGGTATTTATCTAATGACCTAGAACTAAATGAGCAGAAAACAGAGAAAATAACATTTACATTAGGGCATACTCTGAACCACAATAATCTTAAGCCTGTCAAATTACTAGGTGTAATATTGGATGGTAAACTCTGTTGGGAGGAACATGTGAATAGTCTCTGTAAAAAACTTTCAAGGGTAACATACCTCCTCAAGAGATTAAATAGTCTGTTAATCTGCAAGTATTGTTGATGACCTATCACGGACTTTTCCATTCTCATCTTAGTTATGGGATAAGAATGTGGGGCAATTGTCCAACACATAAAAAAGTTTTCATATGGCAGAAAAGGGCAGTTAGAGCTATTTTGAACCTTTCCCCAAGAGAAACTTGCAAGCCTCACTTCATCAAACTGGGTATACTGACTCTGCCATCTATATATATATATATATATATATATATATATATATATATAATATATATATATATATATTCCAATTGATAAGTGTAAAGAAGAATTCTAACAACTTTCACAAACATAATGAATATCATGCTTACAATACTAGGAATAGGGAAAAAATTATGAAACCAAATCTCAGATTGAGTTAGAGCATGAAAAGCTACCCCTATTTACAGTTGTTATTTTACAATAAACTACCAATTGAAGTTAAGAACCTGCCTCAAGAAAAATTTAAAGTTGCCATTTCACAAATGCTAAAAGAAAAGGCTTACTACTCTACTGAAGAGTTTTTAATTGATAGCATATAACGTTTTCTACTTAGAATAAAAATGTGACTTACATTGTAAGAATAGTATTGTGATTACTATGTTATGACTTTATATAGTAGTACTAGTTGTAGTGTTAGTCTTTGTGTTTCTCTTTTAATATATTACGAATTGCTATTTATCTATATGTTGTGTAAATGTAATGTTTCGAAATATTTTGCTATACCTACTGATATTATTGAAAATGTTCATTCAAGTTTTATTAAGAATAAGATGTTGACGAAATAGTATATTTCGCACCTAGGGACGAAAATGAGATTTTTCCGGCTCGAAATCGGTTTTCAAGTCCGAGGCCGTAGGCCGAGGACTAGAAAAGATTGAGAGCCGGAAAAGCATTTTTGCCCATGGTGGGAACGTTATTTTTCGCCACACAGAAAAATAAACAATATAAATATGAGAATAAATGTTTATTAGGCACTTCCGAAAGCAAAACAGGAAGGTCATAGCTCTAGCAAATCTGAGGTAATCTGAATATCAGGAAATTGTCGAAGTATTTTTACTTTTTATTCTGATTTGTCTAAATAACCTAAAAGATCATGTTCAATTATGTAAGAGGTTGAGTTTATACTTTTTATTCTTCCAAATGACAATAAGATGATATTATTATAAATGCTTTGATTCTTGAATAATAAACACAAATAATGAAAAGTTTTTTGATCAGCTGTTTTAGCACACTTGAAATTTGGCCAATCAGAATGTCAACGTCAACAATGCTTGTTGTCTTTGACTTCGGAAGTTTAGGTTAGAAGTTCTATCCTACTCTGAAAATTGAATTTGAATAGTTTATAATATATATCTTATCTGTATTTTATTCATCCAAATAAAATGATAGTATCTGATTGCAGAATACTTATTCAATTCTAGAAGCATAAACTGATTCCGTTTCATAAACCATTTTGTAAACACGTTCACATCAAATCAGAATCAGCTGACTCCAAGGTTATTTTACAGCCCTAGGGCCGTAAAACTTTTACCGGCCTGGTCAGAATACAATCATTTTCGGCCTCCATATGACGCACGAAAACCAGCTCATTACATCCAAGTGGGGCGAAAAATGTATTTATGCTAGTGACTTACATCATGTAATCTTGAACTTTTGACGAGGCCTAAAATGTACTGTACAAATGTATTTATTGGTCAATAAAACAAATTTATTTATTTAATGGCTTCAAGTTATCATATTTTGGTTTTCAATTGAAGTAAAAAAAAATTTTCTCTTTTTCAGATGTCTGATTTTATTTCTAGTAAAACAGATAAATTGGTGAATGGATGGTTAACAAATGGTATGAGACCACTCGTTACTCAGCCATGTAGTGTTCGGCTAGAAAACACGATGAATAATACAAATGCTACGTCTCTGACCAGCCATCGGCCAAATCAAGAATCACAATTCTTCAAGAGGCCGGATCGGCCAAAACAAGCTCAGTCATTATTTAAGATGCCTGATCCGATGAGAAACCATACTCAGACCTCAACTCAATCCAGACCAGTTCAAACCAATTCACAACTGAATTCGACTATCAGCCAAAGTAGCATGAAGTTTCTAATTGAAAATTACAGGAAATCGTTTGTGCAATGTTTAGAGTCTTATATCACCGATTTTCAGAACACCACTCTCCAAAATGAAGTAAGTATGGTTTAGAACTCATTTTTTTAAGTAACTGGTGAATATTTAATTTAAAATATAAAGTAAAATTAGTTATAGATATTAAATACAACTCTAGAAAAGGGTTAACAAAAATTTATCATGGTGCTTGGGTCTGTAATGGAATTATTTTTATTTATTTATTCATAGACAATAGATACAATGCAGGTGTAAACGACAGGCATCTGCCCTAAACTACTTCAACCTTGATCTAAAATAAACATTCCAGAGGTTATGTAGAATTGGTTCATGATTTGATTTACACACAATTTTTAACCCAAAAAATTATAAATCCAGTTGTGCAACAGTGTCAACCCAGTGAATTGATTTTGAAAGATAAACATTGAGGGGCGATTGCTCAGATCAGAGCTGGCTAGCCCCGGCGCAACGATTGCTTTTGTTAAAGAAACGGATTGCTGAGTTGAGCAACCCACTTATTATCTCTTAATAGGGCGCAACTTCTAGAGAAGCTTAACCCGCGGGTTTAGGCTCCGGGTTAACCAGAGGCGTAACTTGAGTAATTCACGGGGAATTATTGTCGCAAGGTTGGCAAAAGCTGTTTCAAATGCTACTATGATAACATGCTGTGTATTATTCGTCAATCGTTCACCTGACCCTCAGTGACATTATCTGTTATTCAGATACTTTATTACATTTTATAATTTAATAAATTAGTAATGTGATTGTTTATTGATAAATTAAATATTTATTTATTTTTCTTATTTTAATATTTATATTTTATACATAAACCTATCAACCTGATCAAAATGTATCCAAATAGTTCAGATAAAAAAGAAGTATCTTTTGTATTTTTATATCTACTACAATTCTTCATGAGACGTAGATGATTAATTTGAATATACTAATAATTATATACTATATAATTTAATTTTAAACATGTATCAAGGCAATTATCAGGTCAATAAAACCACACACTGACTATACAAAATTGTTTAGTTGTTTTGTTTTGGCATAAAGCTATAAGCCTCTATATGTTGTTGTAATTTTTCTATTGATGTAAATAAATAAATAAATAAAGTAAATAAATATATTTGATAAATATAAAATTGATAGAACCAGAAAATACAACATGGCTGGAAAAAATTCATTTTTTATTCAGTGACTGGGAGACCCAGTAAAATAGGTTGATATGATTTAGTAATAGACAATATAAATATTCGAGATTCATAGGAGACCTGAAACATTGCCCAGCTACGTAAGATTTTTCATTAGCTAATCCCATGCTTATTAAATTAGTCCAGCGAGTTCCTCACGAACTATTAGTTTTTTATTACGAACGTGGCTAGGAAGGCAATATATCAGCGACACTTCAACAAACTAGCACCAAAACTCCACAAATTACTTCCTGCACACATCAAGATAATAGAAAACTCAAGAAAATTCAAACCACTTCTATGAACTGGATTATACCAACTGAAATACGTTATAGAAAACATAATTTTGAACAATGTTTGAGCTCACTTATCCAACGTATTTGCACCCCCACCCAAAATTTATTACTGCTACTAACACTTACTGTAGTACATGTTGTCACATAGTTGAGTCAGTTGATTTCCTATAAAAATTGAATTTTCTTTGTATCTGCAGTAAATTTTATATTGTATTTTGAATAATATATTGTACATTTTATTTCATTTGATTGCTTGTTTGTATTTGAATGGAAATACATTTCTTAAATTAATTAATAAAAAACCCCTTCAATCCACATATTTTCATCCTGTCCTTCAAATAAAATCAATACTTTTTTATAGAATTAGATATGATTTCCTTACGAACTAAAATAAATCTTTTACAATAATAATTTATGATTCTGTTGTAAATGTGCTTTTGTATTAACACTTTATTCTTTAAAAGTTAACATTGAACAAGATAAAAATAAATGAAATAACATAATCTTTGAACATCTCTCATCAAAATCCAACTAAAACTCTAACTTCAACTATTTATTTACTTGTGAACGTTGGTTGCTAAAACAGTCACCTTGACAACTGTGCTCACATGATGAATCCACGTAGGGCTAGCCTACATCACCATCCCCCCCTTAGGGATATTGGTCTCCAATATCCAGATTTCCTTGATAAGGTGGTAGACGATTGTGTGTACAACCTTTGATCTGGTTCTTCATTCAGTTTTCTCAATCCTGTACACAATATTATCCTCTTTACAATGTAGTATATGCCTTCCCTTGCTCTTTCTTAGCACTTTTTTGAGCAAATTTTTTTTTAAATTGTCAAATTCAATTCTTGCAAATAACAAACAATTTGAATTCTCCTGATTTCCAACGAAACTTGAACAATTAGGAATAGCAGCATGTGATCCTCAACCCTGTGGGCTTTATCGCGTCCCCACCAACAATGTCTCAAACCTCTAAATTGAAAAATAGTCTGCTCAGCCAAACCTCAGCACAGACACTTCCTCCCTGCCAGACAGCCATGCTTCTGCAGTTCCGGGCAGCCGTGCTTCTACCCTGCCAGACCTCCATGTCTGCAGTACCAAACAACCCACGCTTCTTCCCTGCCAGACAGCCATGCTTCTGCAGTTCCGAACAGATGTGCTTCCTCTCAGCTACATGCTGAGGTCTGAGGAGCTCCATTTGAGCTAGTGACACCCTCACTTGCTCCTGTTCTTTTCTCTTATGCATACCCTAATGCATGTCGTAACCTGCACATCCTAGGCAGTTACCTGTGCCCACACCCTATGTGTGACAAGTCATAAATTCCCAGTTTGTATATTTGATTGATATCATTCTTCATTAATCAGACAATGAAATTCGAATTGATAGAATCTTGTTTCAAAAGTCATAAATTTTTTAAATCAGTCAGACCAGGTTACAAGAACATTGACTCCAATCGCTTGTATCTCTTATAAGCCTCTCCACGTGATTAGATTCCCATATGAGTAAATCACTATCACTTTTGACAAATTAAAAATGTTATACATAAATCTCAGAGCCAACCTTAAAGGCTCATCAAAGTTCAAAGCAAACCAATGGTCATGATTCTTCTAAAAGTCATCCAGCAATCTACATAATCTAAAGCGGTTTGAAAATGTTCCTGCAAGTTTTGTCCATATTAGATACAGATTCTACCATACCTTCTTTGATGGAATTTACCCTCTCGTTGAGGGCTTCCATCTTCATTTTTAATCTTGCTCTCGTTTTCATGCAAAACGTTTTTTTTGTGTAACCAACTTTTAAGCACAATTTTTTCAAGGATTCAATCTCACTTCCGACACCAATTTTGTAAATGTGCTTTTGTATTAACACTTTATTCATTAAAAGTTTACATTAAACAAGATAAAAATAAAATAATATAATCTTTGAACATCTCTCATCAAAATCCAACTAAAACTCTAAAGCCGGTTACAGAGCTCGACCGACCGTCAGTGCGTATGCACCATCCTGACCACACATCAGTTTTCTGACTCACAAAATGGACGCCTTTACAGATTGTTATTGCAGCTTATTATCTTCGTAAACGAAAGACTAAAAGACGTAGATATCAAGTTCACCCGATGGTCGCCCAAAGAGAATTTCAATGGGAATTTTGTACATTTTATATATCATTGCTTCGGGTGAAGATACATTTTTCAACTACCTCAGAATGTCCATCAGAAATTTTGATGAGTGATTTCGAGCTTGTATCACCATTGGGAATACTTGCAGTCACTTTAAGCTACGGATCAAATAAATGTAGATAATATTAATAATATATAATTTTTTTTAATAAAAATTAGATAATATTAATAATATATAATTTTTTTTAATAAAAATTTAGAAATGATTGAAGAAATGTATAGAAAAACTCTGAATTCAAATATTAATTGAATTCACTCATTATGCTATTCAATTCAATATCAGCTGATTGTCGGGCAGAGGTGTCAGCACATTGGTTATGTTGCGATCGGGCTACTGATCAGTACAGCTCTGAAAGCTTCTATTTGTTTCAATAGCGCGTCAGTGGACCGATGGATGCGCACGAGCTCGACCGATGGTCCTTGTACGCTGTATAAAACGCATGGTCCTGACCGTGCGCATGCGTGCCGTCAGTTCTGCTCTGTACGGATACATGGAATATCTATGGAAAAGACAAGCGCGACTGACATACGCACTGACGGTCGGTCGAGCTCTGTAACCGGCCTAACTTCAACTAATTATTTACTTGTAAACGTTCTTTGCTAAAACAGTCACCTTGACAACCGTGCTCACGTGATATCCACGTAGGGCTAGCCTACATCAATTCATTATCTAGAAGTTATTTCACTAAAACTTAGAACATCAGTCACAACTCACAACCAGTAATGCCTTGGCATAATCTCTTCCTTCTTAACTTGGAATGCCAAAGACAATATAAATTACAAGAATGCTCATAACAATGATTTTTATGAGCAATTAATCAATACTAGGAGTAGATGTGACGAATTCTTGAATAATCAATGAAAACTTGAAAAAACTGCTGCTGCATGTGTATCAAAAGCATTTATAAAACAAGCTATTTTATGAAATCTGTTCACCTCACATTGCATTTTTCTATTTCAATGAGAGATGCGTTTTCAGTTTTCTCCTCATCTGCGGTTGATCTTTGATTGTAGATTCCAATATGGTTTTAAACTAGTAGACCATTCGTGTATTGACATTCAATATTGTTTCAATTTATCAGGAGCACGCATTGTTGATGTACAGTGCACTCAACTCGGCAATTTGCAATGCTGTATCGTCCTGCAGCTCTGAAAGAAATGACGTAACAAGGCTGGGGAGGCTATTTGGTAAGTCTAGATGATTATATGTACACATGGAATTTTCCGTTTTCTTTGGCACTTTTATGAGTGTGTTTGACAGTCATTCTGTAGAAGCCAGAACTTCCAGCAAACCTGTGAGGAATCATTGGAAGTCTGTCAAGATTTTTAATTATAAATTCTGGTAATGTTAAGGCTGGCGCAGTTTAGAAATTGATTGTTGCTTTGCATGCTAGGGTGAGGCTCAACAACCAGTTTCTGAGAGCAAATAAAAGCAAAGAAGTATGGATAATTTGGAATAGCAGTAACTCACTCATTTTTGAACGAAACTGTGTAGTAGGTTGAGATCCGAGCATTGTGTCAAAAGTTATAAAAGTTTAAAATTTTGATCCTTGAGGTGTCCTTATGCCCGCCTCTCCACTAGGAAATTACGAAATGAAGTGTATCTTACGGGTGATTCTCATAGAACATAATCTAATGAACTTATATTAACGAGCGAAATATCATTTTGAGGACAATTTAGTTTGGGATGATGGTTGAAGCTAAAAATTAGGTGTTGTTCACAATACAAGGAGCATAGTTGTCAGATGTTCCTGGAAATCTATATGAGATAGAGCGCTTTACCGGGTCTCAGATTCTAGAGCACAAAATTTCGCCTAGAGGGATTTTGAATTAAACATCTGAATGGTAACAATCGGAAGAAATTGTTGATCAAAAACTAAAATTCATCAACAAAACATTTCTTAAAATTTTACTCATTTTTGAAAAATCATAGCTCTGTACTCATTGGAGATAGACAGTTCCGAATGATCTGATTTTATTTAAAATTTTATAATCTGAAAAAAGCTAGAGCAAATTTTTCCGTCCGATCACTGGATTTGGCAGAAATAGCTGAAAACTAGAAAATGAACTGAAAGTACGAGGTTTTTGGGCCAACCTGTACCTAGCACAAGAAAATTTTGCATGAAAAAATTGGTTCTGAACTTCTCTCATGTATCCAAATGATATGTATTGCAAGAACACCCCCTTTTTTATGTCTATATTGACTGGACTATTAGAGAGGCTATGGGATTCGTGAACTTCCCTGGACGCCTCATTAGTTGCGTGGAGATGTGGAGCACTTTTCGGTTATCGGAACTGCCACCATGTGATTATTTTTTTATGGATCACCAAAACGCTCTTACCGAGATAATAACATAAGAAATTCGAGCGACACCATCTTCAGAGGAGTATGACAACTTCTCAGGACGAATTAATAGTTTTGTCAAATGGTCATTTTTCAGAAAAAAACCCTGAAAGAATTTTCTCATCGGTTTTATATGTATTATGGGACGCTCAATTCGATTCTGAAATTTGCTGACACGCCAAGCAGAGGGCGGCTTTACTCCTAAAACCCCTAAACTTAGGGAATTTTCAATTTTTTCATTTTATTTCGAAAACCTTGTTTTTTGGAGAAAAAGCATTCTCTTCAACATTAAAAACAAAATTCTAAATAAATTGAGTGCGCAGGATTCTATTATTTATGATTTTTGAGCTGCAGATTTTCAAAAAGGGGTTCTGTCTGGCTATAATAGATCAAGGATAGTATATTGTATATACTATACTTGATAATAAATAACCTTGTCCTACAGCCAGAATACAAAATTTTCATTGTTATAACTTTTAAGGCCTTCCTAAGCAATAAAATCAATATTTTGGATCAAATTATTATACAAGGGTTATGTTCTTTTAGAATCATCCGTTGAATGTTCTTAATTTCAGGATTTCCTTAGCTTATCAAGGACACCTCAAGGATCAGACTACAGCTCATTCTTCTTAAGCTCGTCAAGTCGTTTCATAATCATGTATGTACGATCAAAATATGGAAAATTCATTCTTATACTCATATTTGTATACTCAAAAAATGGCTAGTTTCGAATTCAGCGACCCAAAATACATATAAAACCGATGAGACAAATCCTTTCGGGGCTAGAAAAATGACCATTTGACTGGAGTAAAAGTGTATGGGAAGAAGCAAACACCATTTTACAAATGTTATTTGTTTGAGAACTAGTCTCATTAATTATTATTGCCATAATATTATAAAAAATATATATTCTCTTGATGTTTACATTTACAAAAGATCTAATAGAATATATTCCTCGTATTGACAATTTGATTAATTTGTTCAAGCTGAGATTTCGAAAAAGTTGGATGACATGTTGAAGACGTCTAATTCAATTAGCTTTGATGTGGGGCGACATGATTGGCCTAGTACGGCCACTTCTGAAAACCAAGATCCAGACTCACATTCAGACACAACGGAATTCGGAAGGGCTGCATTTCAATCTACACAGATAGGTTTGTATTCTATCGTGGCTACTAACACAATAACACTAGTAATCCTTGCTAGAAGCTAAATGATTTTTTAATCAAACAACCATTTTAATTGAATGAGCGAAGCGAATTCTATGTTTCAAGTCAATCGGCGTTTGTTTGTTTGTACCGCAGTTACAGTCGCAGTTATTGTCCGATTTGGATAAAATTTGGTATACAAGTGCTTTGAAACAAGGCGCAGAAACGTATGTATTCAACATTTTTCAATTCATTCCCTTTTCAAGATGGCGGCTCTTCATTCGGAAATTTTACCTTAAAAATCAACCCAACTTTTCAATACTTTATCAGATCAGGTTTAAATTGGGCTCATTCTTCTCAGCACATCAAAGCGGTATTATTTCATGTATCACATGTTGAAAATTTTCTAATTTTTGGCATTTCGATTTTTTTTTCTGTCCCAATTCAAGTTTCAGATTTTTTATCTTTTAAACCGTGCTTCCGAGATCAAAAGTGTAGAGGACCTTTATTCTTCAGCGCTCCAAGGTGGTCTTATTTCATATATCTAATGTTCAAAATTTCAAAAATTTAGAATTCGATAATCCCCCCCTCTCAAGTCACAAATTACAAGTTATAGATTTCTTATCTCTTTAGTTGTGCATCCTAGCTCAAAAGTGTAGGAAACTTTCATTTTTCAGAGCTCGAAGGAGGTCTTATTTCATACATTTCATGTTGATTTTTTTGTAATTCAATTATTTACCCCCCGCCCCAAGACCCACATTTCAAGTTTCAGATTTTTCATCTTTTTAACCGTGCATCCTAGCTCAAAAATATAAAAAACTTCTATTTCTCAGCGTCCACCACCGATCATATTGCATTTATATCATTATACTCTAAATCCAATTTGTATGTGTGTTTGTGTGTGAATAGGCGGGCGTGTGTCAATAGTAATTTTAGTGAGTGTAGCGAATTCTACTGTTCTCTGAACTACTAGTATTTCTGATGACATTTGAAAAAATCTATGACTGGGGTAGCTTCACACTGCTTCAAATTCGAATCCAAAAATATTTTTAAATTCAAATTTCCATAAAATTTTACATTGTGAAACAGAAAATTATGAAACGTGCGTTTATAACTCTTTAACTAATAGTTCTGTGAACAGTAGACCTCACGCAGTTTTCTCATCCACAAGTATGTGGTGTGACCTGCTCCAGTTGCAACGGTACCAGTCTTTCTCTGAAATATAATCTGTCATATGTTTTACAGTCTCACATAAACTCCCTTCATTTTAGAGATGGTAAACATGATGAACGTTTTCTTTACTTTGTTCAACTAATATTGAATCTTCACTTTTCTTCTAATAGATGTGCATTAGAGCTTTATTTATTTTTCGAGCTGATTAACAGAGTAGCAAAACAGAACCAGATTTTTCAACTTACTTTGAATGAGGATTTTTTTATTTGAGTACGATCACAGCCTACTATAGATATTATATTATCTAAAGTAAGCCATGGTACGATCCACACTGTCAGCTACCATCGTTATATTACCTTCTGTAGACGAAATATATGCTGAGGTTGGATATTATTTCATATGATGAAAGTCTATTGGAAAAAATGCACCCCAGATATTGAACTGTGCCTCAAAGTTATTCATTATCATTGTTATTCTTTATCATTAACTAAAAACTATTTTTTCTAAAATAATAACTTACCGGTAATTATTTGTAATGTTTACAAACACAGTTGAATCACAATGCACAGTTGAATAATAATTCACTCTTAAAAACTGTTATTTGTTTTCTCCAACATCAAAAACTCACTTATTTGAAATGTTAACAAACTCAGTTAACGTTTGAATTTTATTCCATATGCTATCTAGTTCCGTGATAATCGTTCCATTTGATAAAAATAATTCTCAAATATTTGAAAATTATTTTTTTTCAATAAAAAATATTCTAATACCTTCAGCATTATTTAGTTCATTTAATTATTTTTTATTCTATTTTTAATCACCTATTATTATTTTTTTTTAATTTGAGAATATTGATACTGATGGGGGCACGCATCATAATACCATGACTGCGAAACAAAATATTGAAACCATACACCTTAGGGCTATGTATTATAATATTACATAATACATAATTATAATGTCAAAACTTATCATTTCAACAACTTGTTCTGTACTTTCTCGATATAAATCATAAAAATACATTAATTATTTGAAGCAATCAAAGTAGAAGATATTCAACAAACTGTCTTCTTCTTCAACAAATAATAATATGTACACTGCAATAATGGAGTATCAAATCTATCTATTACAAATTCTATTCTAAGTATCTTATTCTATTTTATTCTAATCTTATCATTATCCATATTTGTAGTTAAATATTTTTCCACATAACATAATATTAATCATTCCTCATATCGGACAATGATTATTTTCAATTATAGACATCGAATCATGAATTCCATAGTAGGTAGTACATAAAATGATGACCATAAATTAACTGAATGCATCTATTCTAAAAGCAGTATTTTCTTATGTAATACATTCGCTGAGTCTGCTTTTCTATCCTCTATTGATTTGTTTGCAGGCCTGATTTCTCATTAGTATCGTTCAACTGGGACATGTCTTCCAAAATATTTTTACTATCAGATTGCAATAAATTGATCAAAATTTCATCATGTTTTTCTACAGAGTTCTCATTAACAAATTCATCTGGTTCTCTTTCATTATCCTTTATATCATTCAGTAAATTACAATATTATTCAAATCTGATCCAGTGTTTTTTTATTTCACTGTTCACAGGAATTGCTGATTCACATTTATGTTATCGGTTCAATATAATATTTTCATGACCTGCATTTTGTTTATCAATAATTGAATAGTTCTTATCATTATCAAAAGATCGTTGCCTCCTGTTAACAAAATGTTTATTATCGTCATCAATATTTTTCAAACCCAAAAATAAGTCAGTAATTTTTCGTTTAACACAATTTACCGATTCAAAAGTCAATCCATTCGTTTCAATATCATTTTGTGGTCCTATTGAATTTTTATCAATTATGTGAAACACCTTTTTTCTGTTAACAAAATATTTATTCCTACGTTTCATATTTTCTGGAAACTTCCTACCATCGCAAATACACACTTTAATATCATAGCCTTCTTTTTCACAATTTTTTCTCATCTTCATATGTATCCGATCATGTAGTTCAAGGTGTAAAAACAATTCCAAATAGATGATTAAATTTATCACATATTTTACATTTCCCACGCTTACATCTTCTCTTTCCATTATTATAAACAGCTAGCGGGGGCACCCGTGCTTCGATACGAGAATTGAAAGATAAGATTATTTTTGTGAACCATTTATTATCTAAATTATACTAAAATTTTTATAATCGATTTAGAGATCAGGCCACAACTTGGCATGAAAACTATTGAGTCAAATCATTCGATTATTCATTGATGTGTTGGAAGTTCTGTGTAGAATAGTAGTCCAATTGCAGTGAATTTTGTAGAATATTGGGCGGGGTTCAAGAGTTGACCTCGACTTTATTAATTTGCAATTAATATTTCCCATTGACAGTTATCAAATTAGCAGTGATCATGTTATTTTTGATTTTGCTTGATGCAATTGAAGATTAAATTCCAAATTAAGTTGATTCTGAATTTGATGACTCTAGTATCCATGAATCTCTTACTTATTCTGGATTTTTTGGCATAGCCTGTCGCTTACTTTTCGTTTCACTTATCTAAAAGTGTAAAAGCTGCCAATCCACTGATTCTTAAAGAAGTCCATTCATTATAGCTAGTATAACATTTATTGTGGCTGATCTCTCATGTCCTAAACTTTACTATCATAAATATTGAAGTGGGATCATTTGAATGTGAATTTGCATAAATCTGAATAGAGTTCATTCACTTTGATTATTGACTACCATTATATAATTTCTTTCTGATCTTAGCTTGAAACCAAAAGCTTAGGGATGAAATTTGGATGTAAACGAACATTTAACTTAATTTTATTTCTATCCAAATTGACAACTTTAGTATTTACTTGTGATCTATCAATATCAATAGATTTGTCTTGTGTCATGTAATGACATCATGAAGGGAAATGGGAGCAGCTGATGGAATATTATGTTTATTTCAATTTAGTTTCCAGCTGATTTTGAAACATGAAAATATCAGGCCCAGTAGCACAAAACCCCATGTTCAATTTCAATCAGGATTAAATTTCATGAGAATTGATCAGAACAGGGTTTTTTTTTTAATAGAAGGCTTCTCTGATTGGTTCTCGTGGTATTTAGTCCAGATTTTAGTGCAACTGTCTCTCTCAAGGTCATGGCTGTGTACAAACATAGAGCAACAGAAGAACCAATACAAAAGAAGCTGAAGAAATTAGTTAGTCGCATTTCTATCACCTCACAATGTACATTACATTCAACTTCCATATGTTTGGAGAGATCGATTATAAATTTCTTTTGCTATCATCCTGTCACTTTCTGAACCTATTATACCAGATGTTCCAAGAATAGTGCAATGTTTTACAATAAGGTCGCCAAATTTGGTAACTCAACTGCAGCTATTATAATCTTTTTCATTTTCTCACACTCCTCTACGTTTTCAACTGACTATGGAAAACTTTTTTCAGCTGCTACTTGAGGGACCAATAATCCTTTCTCAAGGAACTTCAGCGAATTTTCCCAGAGTTGAGACCTGTTCCAAAATAATGTTTTTTTCGCAAACCCACTATATTCCTGATTTAATCAAAATCGTTAAAGCCGTTTTCGAGATCCGTCCGACATACATACATATTCACAAATACACATATTCAAACAGAAATGCATGGGAAAAGCGCCTTACTTCTATGGAAGATATTTTTACATTGGGAAAAGCAACAAAACAGCTATTTGACAGTTTTTATAAATAACCCCTTTCTTTTGTCCAAGTTAAATTTTGGCCGAATTTCCTCATTCTTTGCAAACAGATTCCACAACAGACACTTCTGAAGTTTTAAAAATACCCTCCATATATCATATTGAATTATTAAAATTTCATCGAAATTGTTTAAGCAAATATCGCCATCGGATATACAAACAAAATCAAATTAGTCTTGATAGAACAGGATCAATTGATAGAAGCAACTCCCGTCATAAAAGTTTGTTTTATGAAAAATAAAAACTATCTATACTCCCAGGAATAGCTCCGATTGAAGCAGCAGTGCCCAATCAATTTGTTCTCGATAAATGCATTTTGATTAGTTCTTCAACTTGGTGCCAACCTAACGAAGTCATCTCAACTTAATTCCAACCTGTCAAAATTATTAATTTAGTTGCCAGTTAACAACTGTTTCAAAGAGGTACTCTCCCTAGATTATAATAACACATGATATGGACATTTCTTTTATAATTAAGAGATTGGGAGAAGAAGAATATACATGCTAAAAGACGAACTTTAAACCCTTAAAAACCACCCTTAGGGCCGTTTGCACAGTATAGATTGCTAAACTCGATTAAGTTAATCGAGTTTAAGTTAATCCGAAAGTTTAAACTTGAATCGGTTTTCTCAGTGCATTTACTAATCCAGTTTAAGCGTAAACTAGTTTAGCGTTAAGTTGGTAATAGAATGTCCTGATTTTTACAGGAAATTTGATGTTTACAAACCATCAGTAATTTGAGGTTATGTAGCTACTATTTTAGTATTTTCTTGTTCTTGTTCAAAATCCACAGAGTTGTAAGCTGTATGGTTCTAAAAGTGAAAAGCGATCAAGAAATTCTTTGAAAAATTATGTTTAGTTGGCACCAGAAAATATATTTTAGAATGTAAGATAAAAAAGTTATTTTGTTACGCTTGAATCTACTATGGTCTTTCTCGTTTATTAGAAATCTCTCGAAAGCAATATCTCATTTATGTGTTATTAAAAACATGTTTTCCAATCGAAGACCACTGTTAAAAATTGTCTTATTTTCTATCAAGTAGTTTATTCAATCAAAATAATAAATTGGCAGTTGCTGTACTCAAGCAAAACTGTTAAAAAAAAATTCTCTATCCCATAAATTTAAATTATTTGTTTTTTGCCCAATTTTTCTCAGTTTCAAAACTTCTTCGCAGTCATCTTTATCAATCGTATTAAATCTTCTATCAATTCCTCCATTACAATTATTTTTACATTCAAATGATTCACTATAACCTAAATTAATAATAATTATTGCAGAAGCATTAAAAACAACTGTCGAAAAATAATTTACTATAAGCTGTTTTCCCATAAAATCTTTACAGATGTCAAGTTAATCCAAATTAGTTGGTTTAAACCTCCTGCTTTGGAGGTTTAAACTTTCCCAAAGTTTAAACTTAACACAGGGTTTAAACTGATACTGTGGAAACGGAATTTTAGTTCAAACCAAAAAAATCCAGATTTGGTTTAAGCTTTAGCTTAAACTTACACTATGCAAACGGCCCTTAGAGTTGAAATATCGCCAAAAGATTTCTTAGTGAGCACCTAGGACGTTTAAGGAAGCTATATACCAAGTTTTGTTGCTGTAACCATCGCAGAACCCTTCAAGGCTACCCTTACAATCAAGGTCTTACAACTACCAAATCAATAAAAATTACACAAATGCAGGTAGAAAGATAAAATTTTATTAACATCATTCCAATTATTAGCAACACTACTGACATCTATTTGATATCCGCTACAGTAATCATCATAATTGCAAATTCAAATCAAAATCTTTATTTTAATTGCTTTTCATATTTCTAGTTTGTAAAGTCTACAATTACTATTCAGGACCTCACTAGGTACCTCCTCTAACAAAAGTTCACTTGAAATTAGTCATCATCAGAATAAGTTCTAATTCTTAATAAAATAAGTAAATATATAATTCCAGTATAACAATAATCAAAAGACTCGAAAATGACAAACTCTAACCAAACAAATTAACAATCAACTTCTGGTCCTAGAACCCCCATTATTACACTACTAGCTCTGGTCCTAGAACCCCCATTATTACACTACTAGCGGTATATAATCAAAATAATAAAATCACTTTCATATCGATAAAACAACTGTATTTTTACTCAACAAATATATTTTTAAACAAGGAAACCATGAAAATTAACCATTAACCTAACAGGACTGTTATCCTCAGTCTTCCCCTTCCAATCAATTCTGGACGCGCTCCATCAAATGGAATTTCATTAACATAATATTCAACTTCCTAAATTCTCAATAAGGTAAACCCAATTCTTAATCAAATCATCAATCGTTATCAGTGAACTAAACAAAACATTAATCAATCACGAATCAAATCCCGTAAGCAATCAAATTCAGAATCAGAACATCAAATACAATTATTATTCCCTAAACTAAACATTAATCATCATTAAACCGAGCATCAACCAAAATTATTCCAAACATGAATCAAAATTTAATCCTATCGATAACTAAAAATTATTTCAATAATTAATCAAATTTATCATACCAAACAGTTGTCAAAATTCAATCTCCTTAATAACTCAAAATTATTCCAATAATAAATCAAAATTATACCAAAATTTAATCTTATCAATAACCAAAAATTATTTCAATAATTAATCAAATTTATTCCAAACTTTAATCAACTACTAACCAAATTCCTTAAGCAGTCATCTACTTAATCAGAGCATCAATCATTAACATTAAACTCTAAGCAAAGCCGTAATCAAACATAAATCAAGTAATAATCATTTCTATTAATAATCATAATCCTAATAATAGTCAAATCATTTCATTAATAATCATTTCAAGAATAATCAACTAAAGAAGACGATGCTCACAATCCTTTGTTCAAACATTTATTAAACCTCTATAGAAATCAAATGTAAAATTGCCATTTCTCTCTCCTCTCTTTCTCTCTCTCAGAAATTCGAACAAACCATGAAAATAGACTTTGAAAGAGATAATATGAATAGATCTGTGAATTTTGAATAGGGGTAGTATGAGTGAATTTTTCTTGAATTGAGCAATTACTCACCAAAGTAAGCTATAGGAGTTGGACGGCTCCAGATAGAACTAGCCATGGCTGGCACTGCACTACGTCTGATCGATTTATTCAGATCGTAATTTCAATTAGCCGATCAAAATGTATTGCAACAGAGTCGCCGGTCACTGTCAGGATGCGCTCCTCCATCAAAACAATAGATGTAACCTAGCACCAACTGACAGTGACTGCGACGGAAGAGGTAGTGAGAGAGAAAGAGTGAGAGAGGAGGTTGCGCCGCTCGGCGCTTCCATACACTAACACAAATACACTTTGATTGTACTCACACATCTACACTACCCCCTCCTTAAAGGAAGGTGGTGACTCTGGATTACTGGCTCCTCTCACTTGCACTAAGCACTTGATGTTCACTTGATGACACTTTGATGTTCTGCGATATCAGTCAGTGGTGGTACCCCTGGGATGGTCTGCAAAGCTGGTTGGTGGAGCGACCCCCTCAGGCCCGGGATTGCTCAATTCAGGCTCGGGGCTGCTCTGCTGTTGACTCCTCTGCCACAACAACCGCCCCAGAACAGCCCCAAGCATGGTGATTCCCAGGATCCGCCAGAGACCCTATGGTCTGAGTCTGCTGTTTCTGCTCTCATAGTTGTGTCAGAGCCTGTTGTAGATGGTCAAGGGTTGTCTCTGCGTTGCCAGATGGACTTGGCCAGTAATGGCCCTCCTCACGTGTCTGCGCCATGGCCTCCTGGATGTCTTGAACGGTCGGTTGCGCCTCCCCTGCCTCCAAAACAAGCAGTGGTGGGATGGGGATCTCCACCACTCTCTTCATCAGCTCTGTCTGCCCACTGGATTTGGTGTTCGGGTACAGCTGATAGGTGTCAGTGGACACGGTGCACCCTGATGCTGCTCTTAGCTCTCCACTGCCCTGGATGTTCATCTGGGTAACAGCGAAGGTATCGCCTTGTCGACAGCGGGACACCAGCTGCCGGCCCTGCATCAGGCTGTAGATCCAGCGGGTGTTCGGGTGGTCAAAGTACCAGGTGTCGGCAGGTCGGTTGATAACTGCAGTCTTGGGGCAAAGGCTCTCGGCGGCCCCAGCATCTCCCAGAAACAGGGCGCTCAGGCACAATGGTTCATGCCTCCGGAATACCGGCCTGGTGATAGGGCCTATGGTGATGATGCCCTTGCGGCACAGGGTCACCTCATCCCCCGAAAGAACGCGTACACACTTGACGGACTGGTATCAGCAATGAAATTCAGATCTTGGGGGAGCTCACTTTGCACACGTTCTAATAAATTGCTCAATTCGAGAGGAGAGATCAGGCTCACAGTAAATTTCCCTTGAGCAATATCCTCAATGGCTCGAAAGATATTCTTTAAGTCAAACAATGCTTTAATAGCTACTAATTCTAGATTGTTTACTACAGATGAAGAATTTACAAAATACTTAAATGTTTTTTCTAACAAATTCGTTTTGTTGAGTAGCCTTGAATACCATTGGATTAATTGGGTTGTCTCTTGTTCCACCCTTGATGCCAGGTTGTGGAGCTGCTCGGCGTTGTTCCTTGTTTGGCGACTCAGCTGCAGAGTGATGGTCAGATGTTCCTGCTGAAGGTGGATTATGTCGCCTGTCTGATGATGAAGCAGCTCCAAGGTGTGTTGTGCCTGTTGAACATCTTCATCTTCCGCAGTCCCAAACAGCAGCTTCAACACCTTCCCTCCCAGGTTGATGAGTCCCCTCTTTGTCCTCTTGTGGGGCAGGAAGTCGTGGAGCGTTTGGAGGACCTCACTCATCTCGTCCTGTAGACTCCGTACTCTCTTCATTGCATCTGAGTGCACTCCAAAGATGGGGTCCTGGGAGGAAAGTTTGATAAGTTGTTCCTGGGTGACTGTTGTTCGGAGTCTCAGTTGATGAAGGCCTTCTCCAATCTCGGTGACGTTGATGGCTACCATGATCCTCCACTGATGGCCAGTCAACAGGACATCGCCGTGAGGAACGAACCACACCCCCATCTGACGAGACTCTTCCATGTTGGCCAGGCTACCCCAAAGGCCTGTAAAACATTAAGGGTGGTATTACTCCTTGCTACTTTGCTAATCCTCTTCACTTCCCCTTTCCTCTTCCATTCATGTTACAATTCTTATCTTACTCTATCTCTCACCCATTATTCTTGGACCTCCTTCAAGAGGTTTTGATGAACCATCCACTCGTTAGCTTGCAGAGGAACCCCCTACTCAGTTCAGAGGTCACTCTGCCTGCCTATGGATGTTTAGGTCATGGTCCTTGTGCGACTTCTCAGGGGGTAAGGAGACATTCGAGTTGATGCTTGTCCCCTCCCTTCAGGTTCATAGGTGGTGTCCCCAACTAACCGGTCAGGGGAGTCAGGGCTTGGCGGGAACAGATCCTCAAAAACATCCTCTTCTCCTTCCGCTTCTTCCACTTCTTCTTCTTCTTCTCCTTCTTCTTCATCTTCTTCTTCTTCTTCTTCTTCTTCTACAACCAAATCTGTCCCTTCTTCATCGTCTGGGGGTGAGTAATATATCTGTTCCTCTTGATCTTCCTTGGCAGGGTCATTCAGGGTTGTCTTTTCTGCCGGTAAATGTTGATCATTGTTGTCTTCTTTGGTTTCAATTGGGTCATCCTCAACTTCCTGCTGGTCTGACCGAAGGCAGGGTTTCAGTCGGTTTACGTGAACATTCACCTGTCGCCCATCCGTCAAAATCAACATGTAATTGACAGGCGACATCCACTGGCTGACTCGGTAAGGGCCTGTCCAGGGTCGATGGAACTTACTTGAATCTCCTGGTTTAATCGCTGGTTCATGTAGGTAAACCATATCTCCAACATTGAACTCCCGGTGTCTCCTTCCTTTGTTGGCCACCTCTGCTCGCTTGGTTGCTGCCTCAGTTGACTTCTTGGCAGCATTGTGGTAGGCTGTCTGGAGGCGGCGTTTGAGTATTCTCAGATGGTTCTCCACAGAGTGGCCTTGCAACTCTTCCGGAATGGGGATAGTCCCTGGTAGTATCATATCCCGTCCGTGCAAAAGGTAGTAGGGAGAGTACCCAGTGGAGGAATGAGGAACAGACCGGTAGGCCATGAGGGCATAGGGAAGCCATCTGTCCCAGTCTTGTCCATCACGTTTCACATAATGGGCCATGGACTCATTGAGGGTGCGATGAAGTCTCTCAACTCGGCCATTACCTTCTGGGTGGTAGGCTGTGGTCTTGATTTTCTGGATTCCTAGCAGACGGCAGGTCTCAGTGAAGAGTACTGACAAGAAGTTTCTTCCTTGGTCACTCATAAGCCTGGTTGGGACTCCATGGCGTGCAACAATTTGAGTGACAAAAGCTGCTGCAATCGATTCCGCAGTCTGGTCCAGAAGAGTGTCTGCTTCAGCATACCTTGTAAAATGGTCGATGAAGCTGAGATAATAGCGGTTTCCACTATGGGTGGTAGGCAGTGGACCTACTATATCCATCGACACCATCTCCAAGGGATAGGTTGGTTCATATGCTGGTTCCAATGGTACCTTCAGAGCCCTTGGCGTTTTCCTCATGGCACATTCATGGCATGCGCCAACATGCTCCTGGACATCTTTCTGGAGCTCTGGCCAAAAATAACGGTGTTGAACACGTAGTAGTGTCCTCTCAACGCCAGGGTGCCCAGCCCATGGGGCATCATGACATAGCTGCAGAACACGAGTGCAGAGAGTCGATGGTGTGGCAATCTTCCATTGGGTAGAATCCCTTTTTCCAGCAGTCCACCATATCACCCCTCGTCTATTACTTCCTCGACCCTCCTTCACCAACCCCTGACACCAGGCATCTTTCAGTTGTTCACTTAGAATTTCTGGTTCTTCCAGAGTGTGCAAGGTGATACTCATAACAGCATGGCTCCGAGCATCTGCGTTGGTGTGCTTCTTTCCAGGTTTGTGTATTACATCATATTCAAATTCTTCCAACCGAAGGGCCCACCTGGTTAAATGGGAAGAGGGGTCACGCAGACTAAGCATCCAGCGTTAGGCTGCATGGTCAGTTACCAGTGTAAATTTTCGTCCTAACAGGTAACAGCGGAACTGGCGAGTAGCCCATACAACTGCTAACAACTCCCTTTCAGTTGTGGAGTAGTTGCGCTCGGCGGCGTTGAGCTGGCGACTTGCATAAGCTACTGGTCGCTCTCCCTCGTCAGTTTGTTGTGACAGAACCGCCCCCACTGCAGTTCCAGAGGCATCTGTTGCCAGGATAAAAGGTCATTCGAAGTCTGGAAATATGAGTACTTGGTCTGAACATAGGGCATCTTTCAGATTCTGGAAAGCCTCCTCCTGGCTGGCTCCCCACTCAAAAGGTATCTCCTTCTTAGTCAGTTCGGTCAGTGGCTGTGTGACTCTAGCAAAATCTGGCACAAATTGCTGATAGTATCCGAAGAGCCCCAGCAGGCCACGTACTTCCCTGATGTTAGTTGGACGTGGGAAGTTTCTCACTACTTGGATTTTTTCTGTGTTGGCTCGAACACCCTTGGAAGTTACCAGATGTCCTAGATACTTTACAGAATCTTTGGCAAACTCACACTTTCCAAGATTGGCCTTCAAATTTGCTCTAGCAAACAGTTCCAGAACATGGGTCAACCTGACTGCATGTTGTTCAATGGTGCTACTAAACAGAACTACGTCATCCAGGTAAACAAAACATTCAATACCCTTAATTTCAGCCAACAAGTTGTCCATGAGTCGCTGAAATGTGGCAGGGGCCCCCGTCAGGCCAAAGGCCATCCGTTGATATTCAAAATGGCCTCCGACAGTGGTAAAAGCGGTCTTTTCCTGGTCTTCCAGAGCGATGCGCACCTGATGATAACCACTGTGCAGATCTAGGGTGGAAAAGTAGCGACTCCGTCCCAGGCTTTCTAAGGTCTCGTTGATCAAGGGTAGAGGGTATGCATCTGTCTTTGTGACTTCATTCAAGGCTCGAAAATCTGTGCAGAAACGGTATTTGATTGTACCATCAGTGGTTTTCTTCCTCACCAACACCACAGGGGCACTCCAAGGGCTGGTTGAAGGCACAATCACTCCTTTGTCAAGCATCTCTGCAAGATGTTCCTCTACCACTGGTCGAAGGTGGTATGGTACCCGGTAGGGCCGTTTGCTGATTGGTTGATCGGAGGTCACAGGGATGCGATGCTCCACATTAATGCTGCAACCTTCCCTTCCAGGCTCTTCAAATACAGTAGCATATTTTCTTAGCACTTCTTCCAAAATTCTTGCATCTTTGACAGGTAGGTGTTTTAGTTTCTCTGTCAATTGAAGCTCAAGGTTTTCTTTTTCTTCCCTGCTGGTGACTGAAGCTATCTGACAACTCGGTTCTTCTTGTTGGATGTACTCTGCATTTCCAAGAAGTTGATTTCGGTGGATGGCCAATGGTGCAGTTGTTAGATTAACCACACCCACAAATGTCTGTCCTTTCCTTGGTCGGTTTATGCTTCTACTAGCATGCAAACCTGAGGGCAGAGGTACAGGTTCAATCAACATGTCTTCTCCTTGGAACTCCTGCTGAATTTGTACCTCCACCAACACTTCTGACTGGGCTGGTACAATGGTGTGGCAAACAGCATTCACTCCAAAGCTGAGTTCCTGATGATCATACTCTACTTGTATTGCTGGTGAGCCATCCAGGTCATTTGCTTCTGCTTCTGGTTTAAGTTGGTTAGAGCGCTTTCGATGTCTTCTTTGTTTCTTGTAATTTCGTGAATTAGTAGAAAGGGGCTCTGGGTCTGTTGAGCTGGCTGTAGTTTCCTTGCCTGGCTGTCACAGGCTGTCTTGCTCTATTTGGCCCTTCTCAAATCTAGGCATTATTTCCACCTGGACTCCAACATCGCAAACAGAAAGAGTCTGAGTACAGCTGTCCTTCATTTCCCTTATACCTCTGGTATCCTTTACTGAGTTATATTCAATGTCGGCCCACCTCCGTGTGGTTGCTACCCGGACTCCTCTGAAGGTTACCGTTCCTTCGTCTGCATTAATTAGAGCCCCAAGTCTTTTCAAAAGATCCCAACCAATCAATCCATCTCCGGCTATATCCACAGCTGCTATTACAAAAGGGTGTCTAACTTGTAGCTGGGCTGCTGTACATTCCACCTCTTGAATGCCATGAATCCTTAGCGAGTTTCCAGTTACTCCTCTAGCCTGCATGCCTCCTGCAGCTACCAGTACTCCTGGAATTGCTTCCTTCAGAACGCAGATCTCAGCCCCTGTATCCACTAGTAGAGACTTGGCCAAGCCCATGATTTTCAATGTTACATATAACCCACTCTGGATGGCCTTGATGCTGGGGACTCTCTTGACACTAGCTTCCAAATTTACTGGCCGGGAAGTGAGGCAACTCCCAGCCTCTCCTTGTTTGGGGAACCATGACTGTTGCTGCCATTAGTAGTTGTAGTACAGTTTATCTGGTTGCCGGGATTTGATCTTGGAGTCATTACTCGTTTTGGGCAAGCATAGGACATATGTTGGGGATCGCCACATACAAAGCAAAACCAGGGAGATCTCTGGTTTCCTCGCGATGACCGATTTCCTCCTGGTCTGTTTGGTCTGGGATTCTCATCTCGGCGGCTTGAGCAGTCTCTAGCAAAATGTCCTCTCCCACCACAAGTGTAGCAGGCTCCTGGTGTTCGGTTACTGCTAGCAGGAGATGATGCACCATTGGTTGGTCGGACGGGGAGTGCATTCACATGAGGTTCTTCTTCCTGTCTCTGGAAAGGCTGATGTAACAGGGCAAAAACATCGGCAGGTTGGCTGCTGGTGGCTTGGTCCACTCTCTCGGCTACCACGATGGCAGCTTCCAGATCTCGAGGTGGATGTATCTGCAGGGTCATGGCAGCTGCACCCTGAAGGCCCCTTATGAAGGCAGCCAAAACTGCCCGTTGCATCTGCGCACGTGCCCAATCTGCTTCTCCTGGGTTAGATGGTATTGGAATTGCCTTCAAACCCAACTCAAGGCACCGATCAGCAAATGCCCGTGGACTCTCACCCCGTTGTTGTTGGAGACTACTCAGCGCCAGCAGCCATCTTTCTGGGTCCAGGGTTTTCTCAAATCTTTTGAGCAGGATTCTCTCATAATCCGCAAAGGTGACACTTTCTGCAGACAACTCTGGATGAATTTCAAGACATGCAGCAGCTGCGCCAGTTGTTTTCAGCCTGCAGATGAGCCGTTGGTCTTTATCCTCCCAATTACCAGTCTGAGCAACCAACTTGATATTCTGTAGAAATTCTTTGACAGTCGGATTTCCAGCTTCCCCTGAGAAGGTCTTGATAAGGGATTGCAGACCCAGATCCTTTCTGGTAGATGTGGACGTCGTTACGGGCCGAGAAGACGATGCCATCCGGACTTCCTCTAGCTCCCTGGTCAATCTGGCTCTCTCCTGTTCATTCCGCTGAGCCTGGTCTAGAAGCTCCTGGGCCTGTACACGTAGTTCTTCCATTTCGAGAAACGGACGGTTGTTCACAGGATCCCCATTGTTCTCGCCAAGTTCTGCATTGTTTGCTGCAGGTTCTCCGTTGACAGACATTCTTGCAGTCAATCCCACTGTTGCCACCAATGTAACCGTCGCAGAACCCTTCAAGGCTACCCTTACAATCAAGGTCTTACAACTATCAAATCAATAAAAATTACACAAATGCAGGTAAAAAGATAAAGTTTTATTAACCATCATAAACATAAAAGTTCCAATTATTAGCAACACTACTGACATCTATTTGATATCTGCTACAGTAGTCATCATAATTGCAAATTCAAATCAAAATCTTTATTTTAATTGCTTTTCATATTTCTAGTTTGTAAAGTCTACAATTACTATTCAGGACCTCACTAGGTACCTCCTCTAACAAAAGTTCACTTGAAATTAGTCATCATCAGAATAAGTTCTAATTCTTAATAAAATAAGTAAATATATAATTCCAGTATAACAATAATCAAAAGACTCGAAAATGACAAACTCTAACCAAACAAATTAACAATCAACTTCTGGTCCTAGAACCCCCATTATTACACTACTAGCTCTGGTCCTAGAACCCCCATTATTACACTACTAGCGGTATATAATCAAAATAATAAAATCACTTTCATATCGATAAAACAACTGTATTTTACTCAACAAATATATTTTTAAACAAGGAAACCATGAAAATTAACCATTAACCTAACAGGACTGTTATCCTCAGTCTTCCCCTTCCAATCAATTCTGGACGCGCTCCATCAAATGGAATTTCATTAACATAATATTCAACTTCCTAAATTCTCAATAAGGTAAACCCAATTCTTAATCAAATCATCAATCGTTATCAGTGAACTAAACAAAACATTAATCAATCACGAATCAAATCCCGTAAGCAATCAAATTCAGAATCAGAACATCAAATACAATTATTATTCCCTAAACTAAACATTAATCATCATTAAACCGAGCATCAACCAAAATTATTCCAAACATGAATCAAAATTTAATCCTATCGATAACTAAAAATTATTTCAATAATTAATCAAATTTATCATACCAAACAGTTGTCAAAATTCAATCTCCTTAATAACTCAAAATTATTCCAATAATAAATCAAAATTATACCAAAATTTAATCTTATCAATAACCAAAAATTATTTCAATAATTAATCAAATTTATTCCAAACTTTAATCAACTACTAACCAAATTCCTTAAGCAGTCATCTACTTAATCAGAGCATCAATCATTAACATTAAACTCTAAGCAAAGCCGTAATCAAACATAAATCAAGTAATAATCATTTCTATTAATAATCATAATCCTAATAATAGTCAAATCATTTCATTAATAATCATTTCAAGAATAATCAACTAAAGAAGACGATGCTCACAATCCTTTGTTCAAACATTTATTAAACCTCTATAGAAATCAAATGTAAAATTGCCATTTCTCTCTCCTCTCTTTCTCTCTCTCAGAAATTTCGAACAAACCATGAAAATAGACTTTGAAAGAGATAATATGAATAGATCTGTGAATTTTGAATAGGGGTAGTATGAGTGAATTTTTCTTGAATTGAGCAATTACTCACCAAAGTAAGCTATAGGAGTTGGACGGCTCCAGATAGAACTAGCCATGGCTGGCACTGCACTACGTCTGATCGTTTTATTCAGATCGTAATTTCAATTAGCCGATCAAAATGTATTGCAACAGAGTCGCCGGTCACTGTCAGGATGCGCTCCTCCATCAAAACAATAGATGTAACCTAGCACCAACTGACAGTGACTGCGACGGAAGAGGTAGTGAGAGAGAAAGAGTGAGAGAGGAGGTTGCGCCGCTCGGCGCTTCCGTACACTAACACAAATACACTTTAATTGTACTCACACATTTACATTGCAATCCATCCAGTAGTTTTCCAGAAATCGTGATCAGTGAGTCAGTGAGATAAGGATTTTATAAGTATGGATACTAGCATTTTGATGCATTTTCTCAATAGAATCAGGTTCATTACAAATTATATCAGAGTTCAGACAATTTTCAAACAACCTGTTATCAATCCTAAATGAAAAATCAAAGTCACTTTCCAATAAGTTCAATAATTCTTCCTCAATCATTTCCATATATTTTCCTCTTTGTGAATTATATCTTCCTCATGTACTTGTGTAAAACTAGCATCACAACAAATATTTATTTCATTCAAAACAATATCATCACAAGTATTAAAATCCTCACATGATGTATCATAAATAAAAGCTTTTTTAAAATTATTCTCAATTTCAAATTCATTTCTAAATTCCAATAGTTCTTCAAATTCTGGTTCAATAATATCATCTATTATACTTGCACCTGCCCAAATTTCCACTCATTTAAATACTGGCTTGATAATTCATATTTCTCCACATTTTAAACAATTCTACAATGGTCCTATTTGGTAACATTTGTCATACATGACATCAAAACCTATTCAATTTTGAAATATTATCATTTTTGTGAATTGGAAATCTGTCGTGGATTTAATTATTAAATGTAATTGATAAAGAAAGAAGATCTCCAATGTACAAAGATGAAACATGTGTTTTATCGCGTTTCGTGAAGGCAATAATATTATGGTTTTTAGCTCCATGCTATACAAACAAGAGTGAGTTGACTTTTGGTCTGTGAATCAAGGCTGCATGTGTTTTTCACATAAATAGATTTTGAATTTTCCTTTCGAGGCCGTATTCCTTGAACCGGTTGTGAAGCTAGTTGTTGAGTTAAGGCATTGGTTACCTGAAGGATTCTGTCTTGAGAATTCAATTATAGGCTGTCGCAGTCAGGGCAGTTTAAACCTACATAATTGTATTTTCAGGATTTGAGTCTTGTAGGGAAGGCTGATGTTTTTGATTCATCAACTGGCAGTTTTTTTATATATATTTTTTTCATTTAAAATCGGGAGTGTTTTAACCGGACCTTGAGGATTCAGGCCAAGAGACAATTTTTAAGGTAAAGTAAGATAATAGTTAATTGTACATTTTTTATTTTTCAGACCAATAATTCTAAAAATGATAATTTTGTTTTTATTATCAAAAAACTGAACGACCACAGATCAGCTAAGCGAGTAGCCCTTAAATTATTATCTGATTATTATAATCAGAAATTTTGATTGTTGATTATAGTTGTAATCTTTCCTTTATCTCAATTGCATTTGTTTTCCGTTTCGCACCGTTTCATATTGGAATATTCGTAGTAAATAAATAATTTTTGATGTTAAATAAAAACCTAGAGCTATAGTTTATCTTTTTCTTCCCACCATATACAATTACACATTATAATTCTTTCAAATATATTTGAAGACAAACCTCTTAAGATTATCCTGATAATCCGTGATTCATGCATATTTGAATCTATTTTTCTACATAGAGATAAAACTCGTGCTACAAAATCTCTGCCATCTTCTTCGAATTCCATGCTACAAGTATCCAGTTCCTTTTCTAGTTTCCACAATTTGAGAGGACATCAAAAGAAATTAATCAATTTCTCTTTCACTGGCCTATATACAACATTTTTCTGTCGAGTCAAATCGTCCTCAATAACGTCAAAATGTTTCTCAGCACTTTCTTTCAAACAAACCCGCAAATATAATAAATTATCCTTTTCATCCCAACCATTGGCTAAGGCAACCTTTTCAAAATAGATGAAAAAATCATCAATGTCAAATTCTTCATCTTTTCCATCAAAAAATTTTGGTAATAGTAAAGGTATAAGTTTTTTCCATTGTAATCTGTTCCAATCCAATTCTATTCAATAATAAATTCCCAATTGATATGGTTTCAATAATCATAAATTCTCCATATCTTAAAATCTCTTCAATAAGCATTTATAATAAATCTTGCTATCTTACAAAATCTTCAATTACCATAGCTTTACAATTTAAAATCTCAAAATCAATTTTAAATCTTTCCAATATCGTGAATCTCAAAATCTGTTCAATTATAATCATTATTCTCATTCCGTTTAAATCCGTTATTAGTAATCCATTTTGTAATAGGCAATGATAACATTATTGTTCCAAAATATTCCAATTCATTAAATCCTCGAGATTCATCCTACTAACTGTTTCTACAGCCCCATAAGGTTTAAACTCACTATTTGACCCATAATAAACTTCACTGAACTAAAAACAATGAAACAATGAAAAATGCGACCACAAAAATTGATTCTTCACTGGGGTAACCGAAAAAGTCCAAATAAATAAGCTTGATCAAAAACCCTTGAGCCTCCACCAATTATGTAAGCAAGGCGCCTCCACCAATTATGTAAGCAAGATGTGACACTTGCACTAAATTTGTAAAGGGGAATGAAAAATGATAAAAAGAGAACAGAATAATGGCCGGGACACACATATCCGCGCCGCAGCACGGCCGAGTGACGGACCACAGTAGCACTACAGAACTGAGACACTGCTGTCGCACGGATATGTGTCTTCTCCTACCATCATCACCGTGTCGCGGACGTAGCTCGGCCGTACCTCGGCACGGGCTCGGTGCGGTTATATGTGTCCCGAGATTAACTAGCACTTTAGTCAATTGGTACTTTCGGTTAACTATGATAATTTTGGCTATTCAAAAGGTAAAATATAAATATATAAACAAACACTATATTAAAATGAAATGAATTGGGAAGCTACTTGCTTGCTGCTAATGATTCAATCTTTGTGGCTATGAAAATAAAAAAAATCTTATCCAGTAAACACCTACCTTTCAAAAATGGCTTCCCCCCGCTTTTAACCTAACTTTTTTAGTAAATTTAATAGCAATTCCATTGACACCTTATTTCTCCATTGAGATTGATGTTTGGTATGAAAGTTCAACATTCAATTACAACATTGAACATTCTTCATCGAAGAGATATGATTAATATTAAGTAGTACTCTTTAAGAAATAACTCTGATGATAAAGAGAGAGGAAATGAACCATTGTCTTGGCTGTTACACACATTACTTATTAATAATCTATTCGTTCATTTTTATTTCGCTTTAACAAAAACTGCTGCTCAGTAACTTGTAACATTTTTTTCAGATTTTAACCTTGATGAATCTAAACGTAGGTTTGGATGTAAACCTTCTAGTTCAAGACCAACCACATCCAATCAGTCAATCTTCAAAGAGATTTTACACTCGAAAATGCAAAACAAAGATCGTACGTATATTGTCATATTATAGTTATGGCTTTGTATGTTTCTTCTTTAGATTGTTTGCTAGTTACTTTCAAAATTTATATTTTCTTAGCTTGTAAGAGAATCAGAAGTTATTAAAAAAATTAATGTTGTTTTTATTGTAGTTTTCTGGATGATTTGGTGAAAAGTATCTATCGCGAGTGTAAGTATGATCAGGACCCTATCTATCTACCTTTACCAGGTCCTGGTATTATAGAATAAATTGAAATTCTCAAGTATCTTTTTGAAATGTCTATTAATTTCACATGTTTCGACTATTTTTAGTGTTGTCATTTTCAACCGTGAATGAAAAAATAAACAACATTGAATTAATTCAATTTTATGTGTATATGTTAATATTGATTGATTATTTTTAGTTTTCAGACTAAATTTTTTTTAATTGGTTTTTTCAAGTAAAATTTAATTTCAGGCTCTGAAATCAAGAAATTAGTCACAAAAAAGAGCTTTTGATGAACATTTACTAGGGTTAAATCACAATTGACCGAGCAAAGTGAGGTCCAAGATTCAAGTCGACGGTTTTGCATTTCTCTCTAATGTATGTTTTTAACTATGTTCTACATTTACAGCGAAACGCGTCCATAGATTTTCATTAAATTTGGCAGGTATGCTCCTATTTGAATTGCTAGTCGACGTATATATAAGGTTTTATTGAAATTTAAGGATAATAATTTAAATAAACGTGAATTCATTCCATAGTCCAATATTACCTTGAAAACCCATTTTTTCAAGTTTAAGACGAAGTCGAGAATTTGAAGCATTTGAGAGCCGGCAAAACATTTCAGCTAACACTACAAAAACAAACTGAGAACTTTACAAATTGTAAACTCAACGAAATTAAGACATAGAAAACTGAAAATTTAACGTTCTGAATACTTGACCTATTGAAAACCACATCAACCTTATCAACTTCTTTTGATTAACAGTCCAGCACTCCCAACTGAGCCATTGAGAACTCTCTGATGATGGATTGCTTGATGGGGGTTTCATCTTATGTAGACTTTGAAAATAATGATTCTTATCCAACCAGTTATTGTTGCCAACTTAATTTCTGTTCTCGCGCACTGATCTTCTATATAATAACCAACTATTTTGTGTTGTCATGTTGCAAATCTGGTGTGCGCAAAGTTCTACTTTGCACTAGTGCGAAAAAGTTATTCTCTGCATTCTGTAATCAGTGCTGGAATAGTCAGTTTTCAAGGTACCTATAGGAAAATAACTAGTAGTTCTGTGAACAGTATACCTCACGTAGTTTTCTCATCCACAAGTATCTGATGTCACCTGTTCTTGTTGACTCATTTGAATCACAATACACAGTTGAATCATAATTAACTCTTAAGCTGGGTTTACACCAAAGTTAATAACTTAATCCGTATAGATTCTATTAGATTGAACATAACTTATCATACATATGATGAACATATGTGTTTGTCAAGTTCCGTTCAATCTAATAGAATCTATAAAGCTGCGTTTACACTGTGTAACTTTGTTATATGTAACAGGTTATATGTAACTTTTGTTAGAAAAATAAGTTATAAAACTTTTGTTGTACAACAAAAGTTTGATTGACAAAAAGGAATTTGTAACATGTTATAAAACAAAAGCATCAGTTTGTGCGTCTCTACAGTAACTATATTACCCAAAGTATGGCCATTGATTGTCACTTGGTACAAATCCGCCATTAAGATTATAAACAAACTTCATAGTCATATCTTATTTATTGAAAATTATTTGAAAATATATTGAAAATTTGAAACTTATCACTTCTTTTACCGATTGAAAACGTATTTTGAACTTCCGATGAGTTTGTTATGAAATTTTCGAAGGGAAACTGATTATACTTTAATATGGATCAATAAAGTTTATTTAAATAACATTAATAACGCTTAAAGTATCAATTTTCCTTCCCTCGGACGCGCTTAAGTAGGGTAGCCTATACCTCAAGGATCAAAATTTCAAACAGTCATAACTTTTGTCACAATGATCGGATGTCGTTGCCTAACCTAACACAGCTCATTCTTCTCGACTCGTCAAGGCGGTTCAAAAAAATGCTTCATGAGTATTCACGAGTCGAATTCGATCGAAAAATATGAAATTCATCCCTGAGAGTAGTACATTAACCAGTACTTCAATACACAAAGAAATGACAAATCAGAGCTATGTAGGTATCTCGGTAACCCATTATTATAAAAAAGACTTGATCTTGAATTTTAGAATCGAATTTGAATTTTTTCTCCTATTTTAGTTGCTGCACATGGAAGAATATGATCGTAATGTAAGATTCGATCGTAAAAAATCAAGAAATCGAAGATACTTTTCTCATAAATTAACGGTCTAGGCAGTGCTATGATAGGGAACAGTGATTCAAGATGAATTTTAGGCGATTATGAGCTCGTAGAGGATGAATTGTCTTCAATTTGGAATCAATAATGAGTTTCTATGATGTATCAGACTCTTGATTAACAGAAAAATCGCGAAAGAATGAAAATCTGGAATCGCCATTTTTAAAATAGGTTGTAACTTTCTAATAATACTGGAATCGAGAGTATTCTTTATTTTTTAGTTGAAAGAGGAAATACTTTTCCACATTTTGAAATTTTATCTGAAGTATTTTACAATATGCAGTTCTGAATATGGAAATACTGTTTAAAGTACACTCAAGGAGGAATTTTCTATTTTTGATCGAATTTCACTTATAATGCATGATTTGGAACCGCCTTGACATGCTGAGAAGAATGAGCTGTGGTACAATGAGATCTGATCATTGTGTTATAAGTTATGAGTGTTTGAAACTTTGATTCTTGAGGTGTCATGAGCGCATCTCCACTAAATTAAGAGCATGTAACGGGTGATTCTCATGGAACATGATCTAATGAACTTATATCATGGTGCGAAAACTGAATGTGATGACAATGGAGTTGCTGATGATGAATGAAGCTAAAACTCAGGTGTTTTCCAAAATACAAGTATCATTGTTGCCAGGTTTACCTGGAAATCTATATAAGATAGAGCCTGTAGAGCACAAAACTACGCTCAGAGGAATCTTGAATTATACATTTAAATGGTGACAATCGGAAGATATTGTAGATCAAAAACTAAAATTCATCAAAATTATTTTTTTCTCATTTTACTTATTTTTGAAAAATTGTAACTCAGTACTCATTGAGGATAGAAAGTTCCGAATAATCTCATTTTATTAGGAATTTCATAATCTAAATAAAAGACGGGAGCAAGTTTTTCTGATCGATTACAGGATTTAGCGGAAATAACTTAAGCTTGAAATTAACCGAAAATACAAGGTTTTTGGGCCACTCTGTATCTAGCACAAGGAAGTTTATGTACCCAAACAATATATTGAAAATCAGAACTACAATATAAAATGCAAGAATAAATGTATATTTAAAGTACTGTAGTTGCAGAAATTAGTATCATGACTTAAGCATTTAAATGAAGTTCAAAAATCTAATCAATTTCAACAACTGAAGCTTTCAAATGCTGTTTTCGATTAAAAACCTCAACAATTTTCAGGTGGGATGTCCCCTGGACGACCACCCCAATCGCCCCCCCCCCCAAACACAGTTTATGGTCCGCGCCTGTAAGCAGCTGATGATTCAGCTACTTCCCCCACCACCTATTTCAACTACATTCTACAACTTGTAACATGTTATAAGTAGTAAAACGTTCTTATAACACATGTAATATGTAACAAAAAGTTATACTTTTTCTTTGATCTTTTTCCGACTTCGTGCGGGAAAGGAAAAACTTGTTATAAAACACGTAATTATGTTATAAACACCAAGTTACATTTAATAAGTTACATGAATTTATAACATTTTTGTTAAAGTAGTTATATAACCATAACGTTTTATAACAAAGGTACACAGTTTAAACGTAGCTAAAGGAAAAACTTGTTATATAACACGAAATTATGTTTTAAAACACGAAGCTACATGTAACAAGTTAAATGAATTCATTAAATTTTTCTTAAAGTTGTTATACAACCAATGTTTTATAACAAAGTTACACAGTGTAAACGCAGCTTAAGGATTAAGTTATTAACATTTTGTTAATAACTTTGGTATAAACTCAGCTTTAAGGTGCGTACAGACTTTCGCTCTGCTCCACATATATATATATATATATATATATATATATATATATATATATTAACTTTCAAAAATTCGGGGATGGATGAATATGGTAAGGTAAATTATCAACCGGGTACATCTGATAAGCAGTTTCACTTACTTGCTGACGTTTCACCATTATACCAAATGACATCTTCGGAGCGCAGTCACAGCTACACTGACTCCTGCCTTTGCTTCGAAATTCTTCCTCGTGGTCGAAGGGAGTACCTCCTCCCCTCTCCTTCTTCCACGTGTTCGGCCTGGCGCTGCTGGGTGAATGGAATTCCCGGAGAAGTGTCTGGCTTTTGTCATGTGTTTGTTGTGTTCAGAATGATTTTCCAAAGAGAAGAGATATTTGTACTGTCATCCCTTTTGTTGAGGCTACCATAGAGAAACAATAGCGTAAGTAGATATCCCATGGTATAGGGAATTTATGTCGCAACTTTTACTGTTATCTCAATCCGATTACTGTCGATTATTGTCAATTTTTACTGTTTTGTTGGGGTGATAGTGTATGAACGGCACAATTTGAGAGACTACCAGCGTCACACAGCTGCATGGGCAAGAACTACGTGAACTATCGGCTTGAGATAACAGTAAAAGTTGCGACATAAACGCCCTATACCATGGGATATCTACTTATGCTATCGTTTCTCTATGAGGCTACCTTGTTTCTCTATTTCCAGAGCCTCTCATATAGTCCTAACCCAAAAATCTTGAATATTGGCTAATTGTTTAGAATTGTTGAAGTTTATTTTGTGTCCTGAGTTCTTTTCGTGGTTGTAAAGAGCTGAGGTTGATTGTTTGTTTTTTATGCTCAGTTTGTGTTCCTCTATCCTGGCTGAAATTCTTCTATTTGTTTGGCCTACATACATCTTGTCACAATTCAGGCAAGGGATGCTGTAAACGCCTTGATTTTCCAGCTCTAATCTCTGAACGGGCTTCTTTAGTAATTTCGAAATAGTTTGGAAAGGTTTGTAGACAGGTTTGATTTGATGTTTTTTTAGTATTCTCCTGATACGGTCAGTGGTACCCTTGATGTATGGAAGGGGGACGGTTTTTTCAAATGCCTTTTTCAAACGTCAGACCCAAGTAAGTCAAAACAAACGGATGTACCCGGTTAATTCTTTTGCATATATTATATAATAGACTTCACTTCCTGGTTGATTGACAAAGGGGGCCCAGCTCCCCGAAAATTCTCGTTTAAATGTAAGTTTTTAAGTGATATAAATATAAACAGGATACACACAACACAGATAGATTAAAAACTTACATTTAAACGAAAATTTTCGGGGGCTGGGCCCCCTTTGTCAATCAAACAGGAAGTGAAGTGGTGGAGATTTGAACATTCCAAAGGTCACAACCACAGAGACACGGTAGAGAAGTTGTGTAGACCATAGAGCATAGACGAACGGAGGCGCACTGATTGAAGGAGCATTATGGGATTAGTTGGTGGGCTATTATGGGTTACAAGTGGGAGATTTCAAATTTGAGTGGGTTATGGATAAGAAAAGGTGTAGATTATGAATTGATAGAAAAGAGGAGATTTAAAATGAGAAATCCAAAATGAAGTAGAATAAAATTAGAAAATGGAATTATAGAATTGAATTGGAATGAAAATTTTTTATTTTAATTTTAATTTTCATTGAAAATTTATTATATATCTGATAGCTGTGAAATTTCTTATATATGATGAAATTTATTTCAATTTAATTGAACAGTTGGTGTAGAGTTGATAGTTATGGTACTATTGCTGTTTGTTGAGACCCGGACTAGAAGCAGCTCCAAGCACCCAAATAAAAGCCAATTCTTTCTTCTTGACATCTATGGAGGAGGCTGTGGGAGGGAGGGTGTTAAGGACTTTGACTTTGAAGCATTGGTCAAAGTTCTTGTTGTGCTCAGAGCCATGGGTAGGGATGGGTAGGGAATTATTATTTTGAAAGGAAGCCCTGTGATTGTTGATCCAGAGGTTCAGGGCAGTGGTGGTTTCACCTATGTAGAAGGCAGGACAGAAGTTGCAGGAAAGGAGGTAGATGCAATTACTGGATTGATGGATTTGATGGGTGTAGTTCGTGATAGGACTGGTAAAAAAAATGGAAGGATCAGTGATAGGGCAGGTTTTACAGCGGGGGCGTTTGCAGGGTAGGGTATTTATTATGGTCTCTGTGGTCACGACCGTTGGAATGTTCAAATCTGCACCACTTCACTTCCGGTTTGATTGACAAAGGGAGCCAAGCCCCCGAAAATTTTCGTATAAATGTAAGTTTTAAGTGTTTTTAATCTATCCCTGTCGTGTGTATCCTGTTTATTATAGATCTTGTATGTATATTATAGAACTTTAAAGCGTTATATATATATATATATATATATATTATATATATATATATATATATATATATAAATTAAAACAGGAGACACAAGGCATAAATAGATTGAAAACACTTAGAAACTTACATTAGAAATGGAAATTTCCGGAAACTGAGTTTCCTTCCTCAACCGAGCAGTGAGTGGGTAGCCTACAGTTTGAAATCAAACGGTCGTGACCACAGAGTACGCACGGAGAGTCAATTGTAGCAGCAGAGACCACAGATTATGCTGTGCAGACAGATGGAGAGAAAAAGGGTACAGATTCAGGTGACATTATGGGGTATTTAGGGGGCGGTTACAAACGGGATATTTAAGATTTTATTGGGTTATGAATAAGGAAAGGTGTAGCTTATGAATTGATAGAAAAGAGAAGATTTAAAATTAGAAATCAAAAAGCAAAAAACAATTAGACTAAAATTGGAGAAAGGAATTGTAGAATTGAACTTCCAATTGACCAATTTACAATTGACTCTCCGTGCGTACTCTGTGGTCACGACCGTTTGACTTCAAACTGTAGGCTACCCACTCACTGCTCGGTTGAGGAAGGAAACTCAGTTTCCGAAAATTTCCGTTTCTAATGTAAGTTTCTAAGTGTTTTCAATCTATTTATGTCTTGTGTCTCCTTTTTTAATTTATATTACAAACTTTAAAGTGTTATATGAGTGAAAACTGCATAGAATCACAATTAACTTGTTTAGTCAGCATAGTCATAGTGGAAGACAATATTGTATTCAGAGCTCAGTTCCTTGCTAGCGCACATAGCAAACCAACCTCATAAAAAACTTTGTAATGTTTTGTAATAAATAAAATTGTTTTTCAAAAAGTAATTTATTTATTGACAAACTATAACTGGCGCAGTCGGTAGGACGGCTTCAGATTTAGTCAATTTGTGAAATTAGTGAAAATAATTTTCTGAAACATTGAAATAATTCGCCGGTTTTCACCGTTGAGAAGTCGTCATGAACATCATTTGTGTCAAGTGAATATTGCCACAGAGAACTTCATTTGTGTCAAGTGCATATTGTCATCAGTGAAATAGTGTTAAGAAATCATAGTGCAATGTTGGATATTATCTTGTGAGTAGAAACAATTATTTATCTTTTGAACTATTTTATTATTGTGACATTTTTGACCCACATATTCATCATTACTTATTAAAAATGAATCCATCACCACCTCCCCCTAAATTGCCAACAGCAGGATCTTGTGTACCACCAAGTACTAGCCTACTCCTGTTCTCAAGAAGGAGTATCTTGACATGATTCCCGAGTTCTTTGGAGAACCAACACTGTTGAACAGATTCATAACCATTGTAGATAAGTTAGTAGCTAAGTTTTATGTAAAAAGTAACCGAGATGATTATCAAAATGAGTAGGCTTATTTGTATTCAACAATTCTATCTAAAATCAAAGGACAAGCCAATGAAGTAGTGAGTAGTTCAGATAGCTATGATTGGTCTGACGTAAAAAACGTATTGCTAACTAGTTATCTAGACAAGAGGGACTGTTTCACTTTGAATCTAGAATTGAGTGAATTAAAACAAGAACCTGGCGAAACACCTTTCAACTTCTATCAGAGAATCCAAAAACTTTTGAATCTTCAAATCGCTTATTTTGTTAACAAAGAACCGCATGCCTCCAATGTTCTTTGCCAGTATGTATCGAAATTAGCATTAAGAGTACTTCTGAGAGGGTTACGTGAACCCGTCGGTTCCCTAATGAGAACGAAAAACCCAAGCTCTCTTGAACAAGCACTCAACATGTTGTGTAACGATTTTCAATTCAAAATGACACCAACTCCAACACAATCACCAAAAACCAAACTTAGCAAGTTACTACCAACAAAAAAGAACCCCTGTTTTCAATGAACTGTCAGGCAACCCGCCAATCAAAAGAAATTTTCAAGGAACCCCAAATCAATTTCAACCCCGTCAATTCCAACACAATCAACACCAGTTTCAACCCCGACAATTTCCAAACAGACAATTTCGACAACCACAACAGTATCAACACCCTAAACCACCACCACAACAACAAGATTACCAGCCTACCCCAATGAGTATTTCCACTCGAAACACATATGACGGACCAGCCAAGAAAAATCCACGTCTATTTCGAATGACTAGCAACAACAGCCAGCAACAAAATCAAGTAGACGAAGCTACAAACAGCTTCGAAGAAATACCCGAATTCCAAAATCTATCGCTTGAAAATCAGCAGAACAGTCAAATTTATTTTGACGAACAAAAGTTCAATGAAATTGAACAATCTGAGGAAAACCATTTTTTAGGCCACACCAGCCTACAAAACGATTCTCCATAATGAATCTCCGAGACACCGATAATGAGTTACCGTATTTCTATGACCCCAAAACGAACTTGAAAATACTAATCGATTCCGCAAGTACAAAATCTTTTACTAAACCATTTCTCGGACAAGAACTCTACAAAGAAACGATAGTAAAAGATCCCTTCGAAGTAACCACAGTTCACGGAACTTCAAAAGAAAACTTCAGTTGTGACATCCAAATCTTAGGAAATCAAAAATTGAAATCCATCTATTTGATTTTCATGACAAATTTGATCTGTTGTTAGGCTTAGATAATATTAAGAAATTGGAATGCTCGTGTGACTTTGTAAATAATGTAATAATATTGCGTGGGAAAAAACTACCTATTTTCTATCACAATCTAGATCAGAGAGAGAAGGCAAATGAAAAGGTAATAGAAAGTCATCTCATTGAAGCCAGAACATCGCGTATTGTTTGCATGAGGGTCAATGCCATTGTGAATGGTGATGGTGTATTACATTACAGAAACATCAAAGGCTTAGAAATTCCTGAGTCGCTAGTTAAAGTGACAGACGGTCGTGCTTTGTGTACAATTACGAATCCCACTACAGAAAATAAAACTCTCATCTTCATTCAACCAATCAAAATTGAACCTATCGAGAACTATCAATGTGTATCACCCGAAAACTTTGAATCCAAACTAAATCATCCAAATTTCAACATGTTTAACCACAGTAAACCTACATTGGACATCAACAAAATTAGGACAGACCACATGAACAATGAAGAGAAATCTGAGATTACAAAACTGATAAGAGATTATAAAGATATATTTTATGTTGAAGGAGAAAAACTTTCCTTCACCAATCAAATCAAGCACGTGATAAGGACAACAGACGAGATCCCCGTCTACACAAGGAACTTCGATATCCAGAAGTCTATCGAGCTGAAATCAATAATCAAATAGATTACTTGTTAGCGCAGAACATAATTCAACCCAGTTCTTCCCCATGATCTTCTTCAGCCCACTCTGGATCGTCTCCAAAAAAGCAGATGCTTGAGGCAAAAAGAAATTCCGAATGGTAATCGACTTTCGTAGCCTAAATTCTACAATAGATGACCGATTCCCATTACCCAACATCACAGATATATTGGATAAATTAGGCCGATCACAGTACTTCTCTGTTCTCGATTTATTTTCAGGATTCCACCAAATTGAGATGGATAACAATAGCGAAGAAAATACCGCCTTTTCGTCGGACACGGGACACTACGAGTTTTTAAGAATGCCGTTTGGTTTAAAAAATGGACCCCCAACATTTCAGAAAGCAATGAATAATGTATTAAGAGGTATTCAAAACGAAATTTGTTTAGTTTACCTCGACGATATAATCGTTTATTCAACTAGCCTCCAAGAGCACATAAGTAGACTTCGTGAAGTGTTTGAGAGATTAAGGAAAGCAAACTTCAAAGTGCAGTTAGATAAGACCAAATTCTTGCGAAAAGAAGTAGCATTTCTTGGACACTTGGTAACCAGTAATGGAGTAAAACCGAACCCCGGAAAAATTGAAGCAATTAATCGCTATCCCATACCAGAAACAGTCAGACAAATTAAAGGATTTTTAGGACTACTAGGATACTACAGAAAATTCATTAGGAATTTCGCATCTCTCACAAAACCACTAACGAAATGTTTAAAGAAAGAAGCAAAAATCAACCCTGATGACCCAGAATACTAGAGTTGTTTCGAAACGTGTAAAAATATTTTGACAAATGATCCAATCCTACAAAACCCCGATTTCAACCTGACATTCAATCTTACGACGGACGCTAGCCAATTTGCAATAGGTGCCGTACTTAGTCAGTTCAAAAATGGTGCTGACCTTCCAATTGCTTATGCAAGCCGAACTTTGAACGACACTGAGACCTGATATTCAACAATAGAAAGAGAACTTTTAGCTATTGTATGGGCTACCAAACACTTTCGATCGTATTTATACGGACGGAAATTCAACATTTTCACCGATCATAAACCCCTTCAATGGCTCTTCTCAATCAAAGAACCTAATTCAAAAATGCTACGTTGGATACTTAAATTGGAAGAGTATGACTACGACATACAATACAAAAAGGGTAGTAAAAATCAGAACGCCGATGCTCTTTCCAGAATTCAACTAAACAACAATAATACCACTACACAAGAGACACCCGGAATTTTAAGTGATATTGATGCCATTGTAAACGAAGCCATCGAGGGCTTAATGACTATAGGACCCAACAATGAAACAACGCAACCTGTGATAACTGATGTACGAGTTAACCAGAATCCACTCGAAGGATTGGATGGCATAACTCCTGATGGCGAAAGTCCTCTATTTGAAGGATTCGACGAAGACGATCTATTCCCAGGATTCGACATCGAGAATCAATATAAATTAGTCAATATCGACCAGAATGAGAATCACTTAATGGACCTAGGAGAAGTACAGCAAGAAGAAGAAGACGAAGAAGAGTTATTATGTTGAACTATCACGAAGGAAAAACGAATCATAGAGGAATTCAGGAAACCTACGATCGGATAAAACAAAAATACTATTGGCCATCAATGAGAACTAGTATACAAAATTTGATAAATCAATGTGAAATCTGTTTGAAAACTAAATATGAAAGAACGCCCTTGAACCTTGAGTTAAATCTAACTCCAACAGCAACGAGACCTTTACAGATATTACATATGGACAGCATCATATTCGATAAACAAAAATTTCTAACTATTATTGATAGCTTTTCCAGATACGCTCAAACATGCCAGTTAAGAACTGGTCAAGGCATAGAAGTTGTTAATAAACTGATAAAATACTTTTCACATCACGGAACACCAAAAACAATAGTGTCAGATAATGGAACAGAGTTCAATAACACTATAGTAAGAGAGTTGCTACAGATGCACAAAATTAAGATTCACTTCATTAGTACTCAACATCCTCGTTCAAACGGTATGGCTGAAAGATTACATTCAACACTAATCGAACACATTCGAATTCTAAACAATCGCAACGAATTTTCAAATGAATCAATCGAAAACAAAGTGAGCTACGCTATTATTGCATACAATAATAGTATCCATTCTGTAACCAAACTCACACCCTTCGAAATTCTATACGGACACGTCAACCAAAACACTCTTCTCGATATCAACATAGAGACACAAGTAATGAATGATTACATAAGTAGTCATAAAAGTTGATAAACCACCAGATAACCAAGACTTCTGGTTACTATCAGAACAAATTACCATTAAACCCCGAATTGGAAAATATGTGGCAATTAGAAAATTTAATAGATGTAAACTGTAAACTAACTTCTAAAGAAATTATTTACTTTTTGTACTTACCAATTGTAGACGAATCAAATTATAACCTATACAAGTTGTTTTCTGTACCTAATATGTTTCGAAATGAATATGTAACTGTCCTACCTAAAATCAGATATTTACTAAAGTCAAACGATATTTAAAAAGAAAGAAATATCAATTAAAGGTCTGACTAGTGAATGTACTAAAAAAACAAATTCAAATTTCATTTGTTCTATAGAAAATCTGTATCATGACAAACTGAATTGCGAAAAAGAAATTATTGAATCAGGAACTACATCAAATTGTAAATATAGTAAGATGAAAATAGATAATAGTATTGTCAAATGAATTACAGAATTGATTTGTGAATCTTTCCAAATGAGGAAACTATAAAAATTGACAAGCAATCAGAAATTATAACAAAATCTGTAAAAGGAGTTTATTTAATCAATAGCAACAACAATACATTTTATTATAATGGTGAAAAACTTTATCATTTGTCTGAATCGAAGTATAGACCCAAGTTATTGAACCTAGACAACGTTATTAATACTATGAATGAAGACCAGGAACCAGAATTCACAATTAATTTAGAACATCTTAATTTTAATCCGATTGATGTCAATAAGTACACCCCCATAAGGGAAGAAAGGAATTTTACGGCAAGCATTAGTCTATGGACTTCTCTACTGTATGTCGTACTTCTAGTAATTATTATCATAATTGTTTATAAAGAATTCTTTAGAAATGTACAACCCGTTCTTGCAGTTCATTCACCCCCTGATGTTCTCTTTAGGGATGGAGGAGTTATATGAGTGAAAACTGCATAGAAGCACAGTTAACTTGTTTAGTCAGCATAGTCGTAGTGGAAGACAATATTGTATTCAGAGCTCAGTTCCTCGCTAGCGCACATAGCGAACGGACCTCATGAAAAACTTTGTAATGTTTTGTAATAAATAGAATTGTTTTTAAAAAAGTGATTTATTTATTGACAAACTATAACTTATATATATATATATATATATATATATATATATATATATATATATATATATATTACATTTGAGTGTTTCGCGGATGGATATATTATATGTAAAAGAATTATATGTAAAGCCAGCTTGGACGTTATCTCTCTGTACCCCAACATCCCAGTCGACGAAGCCCTCTCCATCATGAAACAGAACAAACACTTCTCTAGATCAACAGTAGAGTTGACTAGCCACTGCTTGAAAAACACATATTTCATACACAAAAATCAATATTACACTGCTTGCGACAGATGTTCGAGGCATCGCCTGTATATCGGACAGGTGTCGCACGGAACCGATTAGCCTGTTCCATGTGACATGTCGCGCGAGATATCACTCCGCGCATGCGCTCCAGCCACTGTCTACTGCCAGCACTGAGCACTCTTTGTCACTGCTCATGCTCAGTATGTAATACAGCTTTGTAACAACCGAAAATAAGGAGACATGCGACAAGCGACAGAGACATGCGAAAGACATGCATGCCTCATGAAATTTGATAAGACACGACACGCGCCTTAAGACGCATGTCTTGCAACACCAGTGTGTAGCCCGTCATAGACCTCACTACGTTCGGTCAACTATTATTTCAGGTACATGGTATAATTATTATTTATTTTACATTACTTGGACCTTATATAAATTGATGAAAGAAAGTGATGTTTTATCTGTAATCTATGTCAAAAGAAAACTATTGAATTCAAATATTGTATTTCAATTTATTTATATATTCTGGTGATACAACCTAGTGTGCGTCACATCTCCCTTCAACTTCTGCCTTCATCTTAGTCTATTCCCGCATTGATTGTTCCATCCCATCCACTTGAATAATTAATATAATGTAATGCATTGATGTATAATTCCACATAAATTACATCCATTAGGAAGTATGATGTTAAGGAATGGATGATTGATTGTTTTTTTATTATGTGCAATTGGTCTGTCTAGACCTAGCACAAAATAGAAAAATAATCAATCATCCAGCCCTTAACATCATATTACCCAATGCATATAATTTATGTGGCATTATACAGAACTAGAAATGATTTGAAGTGTTTAGTCTCTCTGATACGATAACATTTTTAACACCTTTCACCTTCAATGAGCACAAAAGTATGTTTGTTGTAAATTTCAGGTGTACATGTGTCATTGAAGAACTATACATCGATTCCGACTGATGTGCTGTTGGGCCAGGCATCAAGTGCACAGAGCTCTGACATTCCACAATTCTTTAGTCTCTCGCCAGATTTGAGCATCGGCAGGCATGCTCGGTCCAAGTCTAACAAGAACCTATCAAAAGTTGGAGTCAAGGACACCTCTCATCGAAAGTTTGATGCCGTTGCTAAATCTCACTCACGCACACCAATAACAAATTGGACGATTAAAACTCATGAAAATGGAAAGGTGGAACTTTTCGGCTGTGACTCGTAAGTACTGCACCATTTTCATTAGAATATTGTAGTCTGCATGAACATTGAATGAATTATTATTACTTATTATTACAAATTATGTGTTGAAAATGATTTACTATGCCACTGTAGAAAGTAGATTGTCATATGGAGTGGTGGCTTGGGGAGGTACTTTTTTTCTATTATCAATCCTTTAATAGTGGGACAAAAGCACATTGTCAAAGTAATGAATAAAAAACCTATGATACATTCGTCTTTGACTATATTTAGAAGCTGGAATTTGCTCCCTCTCAGATACCTATATTTTTACCTATACCTATATTAACTATTCTAAGATTTGGAAGAGAAAGAGAAACAGATTTAGAAATAGAGCAGGGCAGGAGACAGGACTTGAGATCAGGGAACATGCTAATACCTCCGCGACCATATAAGGAAATATTCCGAAGATTTTACTTGTATGTAGCCCACCGAACATTCAACAACTTGCCGGTAGAATTGAAGCAAATCAATAATAAAAAGCATTTTAAAAATGAAGTAAAAGCTTGGCTTCTATTACAAAATGATGTGGAGAGTTTATTTTCAAGAGTAGAATAGTTATGAATTTGCGAGTTTCATTTGATGAATGTCTTCTTTCTCTCTTGGAAAATGTGTGAAGATAATATTATTATTCAAGCTACATGAGTTATTTTCCTATAATGTTGATAATTATGGACGGAAATTTATAAAATTAAATTTATGAGTCTGCTAATTGCTTGGAATGTGCATTGATTGTTGGTTATTCTTTCCAAATGAAGGGAAAGTAGATTAAAATGGTAATATAATAATAATAATTTTTATTTCCATTAAGATGTGTACAAAAAACAATATTATTATATAATATTATTATGGGAGTCCCAGCATAAAGAAATAAACCAGAAACACTTATAATTTGTATATGAACAGAAAGATAATAATAAACTGAGGTAAACTTATGTATTATTTACATTAAAATATTAAATGTTTGATTTAATTTGTTATTTTGTGGTGACGGTGCTTGGTCGGGCTACAACTTACAAATTTTGTGTTGTCAATATTATTCAGAATCAGCCCTTTACTTGAATCATACATCATTGGAATCAACTGTAGATTTCGGAGTCTAAAAAAATTATTTTAACAAAATTATTTCTATCAGGATTCGAGTTAATTTGTTGAAGAAGACTTCAACATCATTCGTTTCTAATAGCCAGACTTTTTATTTAACCTTGAAGCTTACCATATTATTCAGCTGTTTCAATTCTAAGGGTAACATGTTATACACTCTTAATGAGATATATAGGTAGTGTCTTCGATAGATTTCTTTGTAGGGTCTGGGTGGAATCCAGTTCCCTGTCGATCTTAAGCTATAAGTGCTACTAGCTGGATTAAGTTTACCACTTCTAATGAAAAAGATCATCATCACTTTATAGAAAAAATATAGATATCTTAGTGGGAGAAACCCCCATTCTTTGAATAATATACATGTATTATCTAAACTAAAATTCCTCACCCTGTCATATTATGCAAGTTCCGACTCGGCAAAATAATTCATTGCTTTTTTTTCTTAATTAAAAATATGATGGTGCCCCAGACAGGACTTTTAGTCCTCGGGGTACTTGAAATTATTTATTCTTCTTCTGATGTAAATGAGTTATTGTGATTTCTTTGTATAACGTGTAGTTTTATTATTTTATTATCTTTATATTATCTTCATTTTATAATGTGCAAGATTGTTGTGATATATCAACTGTACTATTCATAATTTATGATTATGTGTAATGTATAAATTGGAAAAATAAATGAATTTATTTTTTATTATTATTATTGAAATAAATATGATATTGCATTTCAGTACCGTTATCCGTAGTGTAATTTATTGAAAGAACGAGATTTTTTTGTGAGTAGTGTTAGTAGTGTAATTTGGACTCTTTGTGTTTTCTGTAGCATCATGCGGCTATAATACCATCCTGTTCTAGCAAGCTAGCCATCTTTGTATGTGAAACCGAAAATTTGTAATATGGAAGGTTCATGATACAAAATATTAGTTGCATTTAGTGATGTGGATAACTTGCCGAAAGCTACAAATACTCAACTGTACCTCTTTAGTATGACCCCAGAATTACTTTGTCAATTCTCGAATAGTATTATTCATGTTAGCTTCATTCAAGTACGTCATAACCTTGATGTCATATCAACATTCAAGCTTCTGATGCCCCTGCCATTAAGCAGACATTCCTACAATACAATATTTAGCTGGTGTACTGTTAGTCTTTGCAAATTGTCAAATAATTTCAATTATTAGTTTCAATGATTATTCATTATAAGATCGATATCACTGTGTATTGCACAAAACATTTCAGTAAGGATGTTTGCGCATAGAGAACGGTCAGCGGTCAAAGCAATCTTAGAGGAATATGATTATCCATACCGTATATATCCATACCCTTCTGAGACGGCTGGAACTCGGAACATCCGAACGCTCTCTGTGTGCACACACCCCTAATTCTTGAGTAAATACTACCGCTATAGATTAAGGCCGAGCGCACACGGTTTGCGAACTAGACAAAAAAAAAAAAAACAGTTGCATCGCTTGCACCTCCCCACTTGTAGGCAGTAGACAGTTAACTGTTCTAGTATTAATTGATTTTAGTAAGGCCTTTGACTCCATTTTTCACCCCACCCTCTTGTATAAACTTCGTAAATTGGGATTTTCAAACACCACTGTAGCATGGGTAAGGTCTTACTTGCAGGGTCGGTGTCAGAGTGTGAGAGTGGAGGGTGTCTCTTCACAGTGGCGCACTGTGGATAGAGGGGTGCCTCAGGGGTCAGTCTTGGGTCTTCAGCATATACATAAACGACGTGACTAGTTCTCTACTAACAACCAAATATAATCTATATGCAGATGACCTGCAAATCTATAAACACTGTAGTAAAAAGGATTTCAACACGACAGTAGAGGAAATCAATGACGAATTAGAACGCTTACTTGATTGGGCTAGTAATAATGGGCTAAAGGTGAACGAGACAAAGTCAAAGGCAATCGTGGTTGGCTATTCGAGACTACTGAACACACTTGACTTGTCAGATGGACCATATATTACAATCAATGGCGTTCAATTAGAGTACAGCTCAGACGTGAAAAACTTGGGACTCACCCTGACTAGGACCTTGGACTGGACAAACCATGTGACATTGACATGCAATAGGGTGATTGCTGGGATCAAGACGTTGAAGAAGATTTCTGACATTATTCCTTTTTCAACAAAGGTTATGTTGGTGAAGACCTTGATTTTCCCGGTTTTCAACTATTGCGACATTGTAACTACTGACATGGCTTGATTGCAGATGGCAGGTGATTAAAGAGCTTGACTGCCATATAACTCGACATCTTCTCAAAAAGTCCCAACCTATGTGAGACAACACACAAATTTCCCTTGCCTCTAGCATTATATTGATGAACCTGTGAGTTTGTTGAAAACTTTACTTTATTATCAAAGGTTAGCAAGAGTAGTTGATAAATATAGATGCAAGGCACAGTTAGAATACCCTGAGCCCCTCTTCAATATTACCAAATTTAAGTCCAACATGGCATCTAACAGCTTTTTTCTGTATGAGACCTTTTTTTCTAAATTTGTTTCACTGGTGCTACCCCAGAGTTCAATGCCGTAAACCAAATACGAATATATTAGGGAGTAGTATAGAGTTTTTCCAGTACCCGATGGAGTAATTTTGATTATAGTGCGTAATAAGAATATACTTTTTGATATTTTACTGATGGGATTCTCTGTAGTGGCACGAAAGTGAGCTTGCTGTCTAGAAGCATTCCAAGTATTTTCACTACATTTGAACTGTAATCAGCTGGGGTCGATGACTCCCAGAATTCTATTCTCTTCTGGTGGGGTTGGACTGTGCAAGGCGCTGGTTGAATACAGTGAGGACGACAAGAAGATTTTAACACCGATTTATTCCACAGAATCAAATAAGAACAAGTGACAACCCGACAAAATGAAAATAAAAGTATTCCTAAATCTCAACACAAAATATGGCAACAACAGTATTAACAAATTCATTCCACAAAACTCAAAGAGGAACAAGTGGCAACACGACAAACTCAAAATAAGAAAATATTCTTAAATCTAAACACATATTATGGCAAAAATAGTATCAAAGATTTTATTCCACATAATTTAAAGAGGAACAAGTAGCAACACGATAAACTCAAAATAAAAATATTCTCAAATCTAAACAGAAAACACTAAGATCAATCTCGGGGCATTGGCCGTGCAGTATAGGACATATCAACGGTCTCGAAAATTGTAAAATGGTTGGCGAGTGGCTTTCCAACAATAATAGGTAATCTCTTAACTCAATAGACTAAATAAATGAATAAATTCAAAATAGTAATAAATTAAGTCTATAATAATAAAATTAACTTTATAGTCAAAACTTCAGTTACTAGTGAAGTTCACTCAAACAAATCAAAATGGAAGATCAAAGACAAAATTCGTAATTCAATTAATCATATAAATAAATAATTAAATTAGATTTATAATCAAAACTTCAGTTATTGGTAAAGTTCACTCAAGAAAATCAAAATGGAAGATCAAAGACAAAATTCGTAATTCAATTAATCATATAAATAAATAATTGAAGTTGAAGCTATTAGAATTAATAATTTAATGGGACTCAAGTAAGGAACTCAAGCCAAGAACTAATAATTTCAGCTCAATAATTCAATCTGACACAAATAAATCAATCAATATTGGTCAATAAGAACTATGAATTTTGGTACGTTTAGAAAGAAAAATAAATCTAATTATGATATGATATTAGTTTAAACCACAGTAGGTTAAACTAGAAGTTTATGTAATAAATACTAAATAAATTTTATGTAATAAAACTAGTAGCTCGAATTAATAAGGATTGGTCAATCAGAACTATGAATTTCGTGTGATCAGAAAGCAGAATAAATCTAATACACGCAGCAAATAAGATGATATTAGTATGAACAACAGAAGGTTAAACTAGTAGCCCTTCCTGAGTGCTCTCTCCCCAAAGGGAGAATTGGATCAATAATATATAATATCATATCAATAATAATACTTGATTAAGAAGTAGTAAATATACTGTGACAAACTATCTTCTCTGGGAGTATCGGACTTATCAAAATTTAAAGTTTGTTTTGATTATTAATAATTCAATTTAATGATAATGAAGATAATGTCTATTCATTTATCAATCCGCTCTTTACTTTGGCTTTTTTTTGGGACTACACACCAAGTCCCTAGTTGAATCAATATAAAAGGTGAGACTTTACAAAATCCAACTAATGAATTAGCTTATGATTTAGAATGCCATCAACTACACAAAAGGAAAAAAGTTACTTATAATTTAGAGCGTCATTAACATCACAAAATGGAAAGATAAATTAACTATTAATTTAGAACATCATTAACTACACAAAATGGGAAAATAAATAAACCTATGATTTAGGACATCATTAACCACACAAAATGGGGAAATATAATTAACCATTAATTCAAAACGTTATTAATTACACAAAATGAAAAAAGTTACTTATAATTTAGAGCGTTATTAACATCACAAAATGGAAAGATAAATTAACTATTAATTTAGAACATCATTAAATACACAAAATGGGAAAATAAATAAATTAACCTATGATTTAGGACGTCATGAACCATACAAAAAATGAAAAAATAAATTAGCTTGTTAACTGTCAGGGGTTGGATTTACAATAAATTTATCATTTCTTAAAAGACATTGAAAATTATATCTAGCTCAAAAGCATTGAAAACAAAACCGACTTTCACCGAAAAAACTTTTATCTAGAGATGAGGTATTTCTTGACCTCACTAGTTACTTTAACAGCTCTCTGGAAGACAGCCTAGGCCTTTGCTGGAGGCAAATAAGAACAAATTTAGTGTCGAAAATATAGAAAATACAAATAAAACTTTACTCCTCTCACAACAATACAAAAGAGAAGGTGATTATGATTTTAAACAGGACAACCTTGAGGAGGATGGATGGAAAGACTATTAAGCATCAGCTACAAATATTCAAATACTCAAATCCAAAAGAATAATAAATTATAAATGAACTTAGTTTATCTATGGTTATATTAACGATGTGCTAACATTGAATACGCTTGACTATTAATCAGTTACTTAATCTCTGTGTCTCAGGGTTTCGAGTAGGCAGAAGGCCTCCTCCAATAGGGCTTTTAAAACTTGAAAAATATTTGAAAGATTTTAAGTAAATTTGAAAGAGGAAATTACAATGATTAAACTGGACTGGTCAAAATGAAACAATGGGTGGCTCAAGCTTAATAATGAATTAGGGACTCACCAGCCACAATGTACACCCTCACAGTTGTCCACTCCATCCTCCCGTGGTCGCTGCTTCTTGGTCTTCTTCAGGTGACGGTTGGAATTAGAATCATCGGTTAGGGTTCCCGAATCAATCAAGAAACCTCGTATTTGTCGTCATCACCGAACAACGGCTAACTCCCCACTCAACAGAAATTGCCAAAATGGTACGATATCGTACGATATTGGAACAAGAATCAGTGACCACAGAATGTGACATGGGATTACACAAAAGTGCATTGTGACAGGCTTTTAGGAATACAATGTGTAATTATGGACTGCTGGCTAAGCAGAGCATTGCCAAAATCTTGAATTCCAACAATTAAATTTTCTAATTAAATAGTCAAGCTACATTGTCTGATTCAATGAAGGAGTTTCATTGAGGTAGAATTAGTTCATAGTTATCCAATACTGCTCATTCAGCGACTATGCAAAATCATGCGATAAATTCAGATCAGTTAATTATTCCATTGATTGTGAAATAATTTTCCTAAAGCAGTCTACAATTTTTCTTTCGGCCGGTAGCATCATATAAGGTACAATGAGTCAGCAGTAGCTACAGTTGGCATTAATACAATACACCTCTTACATGCTAATGAGCTTGTTTCATATTTAATCTAAAATACCTCAATTGTAACCACATATATTACAGAACTTTCTATAGGTTGAGATTCAAGAACATTGGCTGAAAGATCTAAGGCATTCTAATTTTCGAACATTATTCACACTAAGGTTGATATCACTGAAATACTGGGCCACATTATTGCTATTTAGATTCATGTTCACCTCAAGACACTATCAAGACAAGTCAATTTCAAGACATTTATTAGACACTTGATTGATTTACAATTTTCAATACACTTTCAATTTTCAAGACACTTATCGTTGAACATTAGAGTGGTATCATCAGCATACAACTTAATCGGGAATTTGTCTCCATAGCGATATTGGATATCATTAATGTATATTATGAAAAGACGGGGCCCCAATATAGATCCTTGAGGTACCCCTGTAATTTTTGTTTTAATGAAAAGCTTATAAACTGAAAAGTAAGCAAGCTCAGGCGTTCGTCTTGAGTGCAGAAGGGTTCTAATCACTGAGTTGATGTTTGGAATTCATCATCTATATCTCCATAGACAGCCAGGCGGGATTGAACTGGAGCAGGCAGAACATGATAGTTCAACGTATTTGCTGTCCAACCATCTACATTATCTTCGCTTTTCATCTCGGGTTTTATTGTTTGGCCTTCTACACTGCAGGGTGCAAATGATTCTAATGTTTTCAGATATAACTGTATGGAAGTCAAGATTTATGCATCAGATACTACCGTTGGAAGGGTGGCCACTTGTAGAATAGACTCTTCTCAATTAATTTTTGTTGTAGGTCCAAGTCTTCCAGGAAAGTTTCGTTTGGAATTGTGCGCAGCAAGAAGGGAAATAACTTGATACAAACGAATAAAGGACTTTATCATCTTGTTGGCGAAATTAAGAAAAACAAAGGTACTGTAATTGCTTGTTCTGTTAGTAGAAATATTAACTTTTTCACAGATTTGCCTCACGAAGTCTGTCAACGATTCAAGAACGATTTCCCACGGACATGGAAAAAAACTCTCAATGAGTCTGGTGTTTTCAATAATTGATTCAGGTAAATAAAAATGCGTTACTTGAATGTTTTAGTTGTTAACTTAGTGTCTGCCATTTTCATTATTAGAAACTTATCCTTACTTAAAACATTTTATCAAGGACCGACAGTTCGGAAACTCTTTTGATGTATATGTGTGTCTGCTTTATGAATATACAATATTAAATTCTACCTTCCCTTATGTTGTAATTTTTTAGTATTTTGGCTTTTTGTTGATAATGTAAACTGAACATTAGTGAGATTGAATCGAATTTAAACATCGTTACTGGATACACATACAGGTTAGTTTGATAATGCCATCATAACAGAAACTTACTCAATTCATGAACTTTGAATTGGTTTGAGAGAAATTGCATCTGATGGGTCAAGCCCACTCCAGATGTCATATTTTCTGATCTAGAGAGCTGACGTTTTCCTCATCAAAAGCTTCTTTTGTTGAGATCACTGATTTGAAGATAACTTGCCTTCTGCACTCTCTCTATGTGTAACCATATCTAAATTGGGGAGAGGAATAGCACAAGGTTACCTTATTTTTCCTCTCCCTATCATTTACAGGGTGATTCATAATTATGGTAAAATATTTCAATACGTGATAGTAGAGGTAAAAAAAAGAAAAAAGTTCATATAAACATATATCCATAAACGCTTCATTAGCGAGCTATACAGGGTGAAAGATTTCGCCCGGAATTCAGTTACTCTGGTGAAATACACCGATGCTGAATTGTTTGGCGACTAGTTTTTGAGAAGCTTATGCTGGATTCATATGGAAAAATATCTGAAAAATTGAATAAAACTAGTCTGGAAGCTGTAGTGTGAGTAGTTTTTGAGAAAAAAGGTAAAATATGCAAGAAATCGAAGTAGAAAAACACAGACTTCTACGTTTGATGCCCAATAACTTTCTTTAATGACCAGTAAACATATGATTTTTTGAAATAACAATTACAGAGAATTCAATTCTGAAAAGAATGATGTAAGCTGTGTGAACTAAATTTAAATCCGTAATCAGACCTCCGTAGAGTGCAGATCGTAGCGAATAATTAGTGTAGAGTAGTATTAGTAGTGAAAGTGGAACAAGTTGTGTCAACACCAACAACCAGCAGTCTACTCAGCAGTTTTTCACAGTGAAAACTACTCAACGTTTTTTTTCTGAGTGAAAAGTGTGTCACCAAATTTTTCGTTTGAACATTGCTCTCTTTAAAAATTAGGTTCTGTTTCTTTAAAAAAACATTATCAAACTATCAATAAATTATGGTGTTTTGGATCTATCAGCCTTAAGATAGGCTGATTCATTCGCCAATAAATACGCCAACAAAACTACCACCATCCGCGCAGCTAGAATACGAGGAAGAGGAGGAAAAGGATGAAATGAATATGCCTCCCGAATTGCCACCGAAAAGTAAAAACGATAGCGGAATACGTTTCGAGGTACGTTCTCTTAAAAATATACAAGAGAAATTTCTGAAATGGGGGAGTGAAATTATCTTGAAAAAGAAAGTATCCAGAGAGGACTATGATTCGTTTTTAAATATGTGCAATGAACTTAACATAAGTATCGAAAGAATAGACGTTAAGCAACATATACAAGATAACAACGCGGTAATGTTTGGAAAAATTCACACTCTGGAGCAGAGTGTGAATAAACTAGCAAGTGAAGTTGCAAAAAGCCACAACAAGCCGATCTCATTTGCTGAGGCCGTGCAACTGCCAAAGAAGAGGACCGCACCTTCTACATTATCGAGTGCCGCCTCCACTGCTGCAGCCAGGGAGTCTCCGCCCCGGACCAAGAAGCTGTCGCCCAAGGAGAATGTGATCATCCTGAAGCCAGCAAAAATAAATGGAACGGAAAAGGAACAAAGCGGAAAAATTCGAGAAACAATAAAGAAGAACATCACCCGTGAACAAAATTTGAACATTAAAAAAGCTGTTGATGTCCGTGGTGGGGGTGTGCTGTTGGTGCTTCACCCAAGGGCCAATAAGGAAAATGTTTTGGGTGATAAGGTCCTGCAACATCCAAACATAAAGGTAAGCGAGCCACAATCCAAATTGCCAAGAATAATTCTGTATCACGTCGCTGCAGATATAACTGCTGCTGAATTGGCAAACGATGTGTATGAGAGAAATCTCGAGTCATCGTCACTGAGTAGGGAAAATTTCTTGAAAAACTTTAGGCCGATTTTTAAAATAGGACCGAAAAACAAAAACACCGTGCACTGGGTAGTGGAGTGCACTGGTGAATTAAGAAAAGAATTTATTAACAAATCGCGGATTGGTATTGATTGGAGGGTGTGCCGAGTTGGAGACTATGTTGCCGTCTCTCGTTGCTTCAAGTGCCAAAAAATTGGACATATCAGTAAGCATTGCACTCAAGCACAAAACACCTGTGCTCACTGTTCCACTACAGGACATGATGTTAAAGAGTGCCCTAATAGAGACAAAAAGCCCTCATGTTTAAATTGCCGCAATGATAAAAAAGCTTTCGATCACAAAGTAGGTGACAGAGAGTGCCCTTCCTATCAAAAAGCGTTACAACAAATAATTGATAGAACTGATTATGGAATCTGAAAGAAAAATATTCAATATACTGAGGATAAATAAAAATAATAGTGATAGTAAAATCAAGCAATCAACCCAACAAAAAATGATTACTTTAAATTCCATCCTTAACAAAATTGATAGTTTCTACGTAACAACTAATACTGATAAAAGTAAGATAAGTCTGGTTTATAATTTTGGTGAGAGGGTTGATGTTATGATATCTTTTACAAAAATAGGAAATAGTATTAAAACATCCAAAGGACTCTCTCTGCTTAGAAATAAAAAATATTTCTCTCTTGAAGAATGGAATCACCTGAATGTGTTACGAGATTCTAATTGTATAAGAGTTTTGTTTTCTGATAAAAACATTCCTATTTTCATATTAAATGATGGTGAAAATGGGGTACTTATTGATCTTTTGAATAGAATAAATGATTGGAGTAAATTCAATTACCCTTTGATTATAGGAATTAATTCTTTTAACAATCTTGGTGAAACTTATTTTGATATTCCTGCCACTGAACTCTTGAGTACTGTCATAGGAGCTAGAGATTTGAAGTTTATTTTTTATTATCGAGGTTATTGTGAAATTAATTTTCTTAATATACCTAAGCTATCTGATAGTTCGGGAGTTGAGTACCCTGTAGGATTCTTTGAAGGTAATAATAAACGTGAAGCATTCATAAACTCTATGATTGAATTACGGACTCTACTTCAAAACACTGATAACGAAAATGCTAAAATATATAAAAATATTCTTCTTAGGATCACGCATAGAAACATGTCAATATCAGGTGATGAACTAATAAGCGTTCTGAATAACAATATGAACATCTATGATAATAATTTGAAAAGATTCCTATTCAAAACAAACTCTAAATACCGAATGGGATATTGCTTGGAGCAGGGTGGAAGTTACGTAGAATTTCAAGAGGATACTTTAAAATTCTCTACTAAAGAACGATATGTTTTAGTCACACGTAATACTACACTTATGCTGAATAGCGAATTAATAAAAACTATAAATAGAATAACTCTTCATGAGTGTAAACTTCCTAAAATAAAGTGGTATGACGGTGTTCCCGGCTGTGGTAAATCTTACTTTATAGTCTCGCATCATGAGCCTGGCAAGGATCTAGTACTCACTCAAACACGGGCAGGTATTAAAGCAATCCGTGAAACTGTCATTGAAAGGTATGGTCGAAAACATTGTAATCGTCTTAAGCTTGATTACAGAACAGTTGGCTCATATATAATAAATCATAATCAGAATAAAACATACGATAGAGTTTTTATTGATGAAGCTCTACTTATGCATGCGGGTTACATCGGGTTTATTGCTAACTTGAGTAAGGCCTCAGAAATGATTGTTGTTGGTGACGCAAACCAAATACCCTATATTGAGAGAAGTAATTATGCCACAAGATGGCATAAAATTTCAGAATTCTGCGAACCTTTTACAAAGCAAACGGTAACTCGTAGATGTCCTATCGATGTTTGTTTTGTCCTTTCCACTGTCTATGAAAATATTACGACGATTAATGAAAGAGCTATCTCAATTCTGCCTACTTACAGAAATGGGGGATACCATCTGATACAACCCGACACTTTGATATTGACATTCACCCAAGAGGAAAAACTTATGGTGGGTGATACTATAAAGTGGAGAGAGGATGTTGCACTTCACACAATCCATGAAGCACAAGGGCTAACTCATAAAAATGTTATTCTAATCAGAATTAAGTACAAGGAGAATGAAATCTATAACAGCATGCCCCATGCGATTGTCGCTTTGTCTAGACACACTGAAACTTTCAGGTATTTAACAACCAGTCTAGTAGATGATGCTGTGGACAAACTAATTAAGAAACTTAAATTCATAGATAGTGAGGGGCTTGTTAAATGGAACAAGGAAAAGAGAAGTGGACCTGATGATATAAGTTATGAGTGACTCTGAAGAAGTTCTGAATATTTTAGAAACAGAAAATGAAACAGATGTAATCGACGATTATTTGAACTATCATTTTCTCGAGGACAGAAATAAAGATGCTGAGTGTTTCAATATTATGTCTATGAATATACGTAGTTTGAATGCTAATTTCGATCAGTTCATTTGCTGCCTCAATGAATTGAAAACTGATATTCACATTATAATATTAACGGAGACCTGGTTGACTGCAGATATGCCGTTCATTTTCAACATTCCTGGATATACGGCAATAAATAAGTTCACTAAACAGAATAAATGTGATGGATTATGCATGTACATAAAAGATTGTATAAGATTCAATGAAGTTTCACTCGATATTACTGATGCTAATGTAGTTAGTGCTGACCTAAGAATTGATGATTTTATTGTGAAGGTGATTGGGGTTTATAGATCACCAAGTAATCAAAATATTGATAATTTTCTTAATAGTCTGAGTAATGAAATCAGTAATATTCCTAATGGAATAAATGTATGTGTGGCGGGAGACATGAATATAAATACACATTCAACTAGTGTTCCTGTTCAAGATTATCTGCATATTTTCAATAGTAATGGCTATAAGTCTTACATAACTGGTGATACCAGAGTAACAACCACAACAAATTCTTGCATTGACCACATTTTTTATAAAAATTCAGGCAACCATCCTATGTCCATTAAAGGAGCAATATTTAGGACAACCATAACTGACCACTACGCGGTTGTACTGAACTTGGTGAAGGTTCCTATCAATAAGAATAATAGAAAAGTATTGATAAACACATTAACTAGAACCAACTATCATGCACTATTGGAACGCATAAGGAATGAAGATTGGGAAGAAATCTATACCGTGAATGGAAGCATTGACACTATTATGAATAAATTTGTCGATCGTTTGACCAGTCTCATCAACCAATGCAGAAAGGTAAAAGAGATACCTAACAGACTTCGTCCCCTGAAGCCCTGGATATCTGAAGGCATCATAAGATCAATAATCACGCGGGACAAAATGCATTCTAGACTCAGAAGAGATCCTAATAACAATATATTAAAGAATGAATATAAAGTTTATCGTAATGGTTTGAATAAGATCATAAATCATGCAAAGGAAGTCTACTATAAAGGGAAAATTGAAAATTGTAATAACAACAGCATGAAGTTGTGGAAGTGCATAAACGAAGTTATAGGTGAGGACAGTATCAACGACAAGAGTACTGAACTTGATGCTCAATCCCTCAACAATTATTTCACAAATGTGGGTAAATTACAAGCTCAAACTATCAATATCCCTGATAATACTGGTGATCGATTTCCTGAAATACAGATCGATAACACGTTTTTTATGAGACCAACGTGCCCAGTTGAGGTTGAGGCAACTATTAAAAATCTAAAGAACAACTGCAGTCCTGGTATTGATAGTCTAGGTAATATTACGCTGAAGAAAATAGCCAATTTTATATCTCAACCTCTCTCTTTCATTTTTAATAGATGCTTTGAGGAGGGATATTTTCCTGAGCACCTCAAGTCAGCCAAAATAAAACCTCTATTCAAACAAGGTGACCCGACTAATCCCTGTAATTATAGACCGATTAGTCTTATCAGCAACCTTGCTAAAATAATGGAGAAACTTATAAAGTCAAGAGTTGTTTCTTTCTTGAATCTTAACAAAATAATCAACAAGAACCAATTCGGTTTCCAAAATGGTAAAAGTACATCTGACGCTCTAATAAAATTCGTCAATACTTTATCTGATAAAATAAACTCCAATAAGAAAACTATTGCAGTCTTCCTGGATATACGCAAAGCTTTTGATACAATACCTCACAATACTTTGTTCAATAAACTGGAGTCCTATGGTTTCAGAGGAGTCTCGCTTAAATTGTTCAAAAGCTATCTGAGTAATAGAACCCAGTCCCTAACCATAAATGATCAATCTAGTGTAACTAACTTAACTTCTTATGGTCTTCCTCAAGGTACTGTACTTTCTCCCATCCTTTTCATACTCTATGTAAATGACTTTTTAAATTTAAGACTTCTAAACTCAACTGTGATATCCTTTGCAGATGATACTGCAGCTATTTTTCACGGTAATTCATGGAATGAAGTTCATACCATAGCTGAAAATAATATGCTTTTAATCAAGAAGTGGTTAGATAAGAATACCTTGAGTTTAAATATTGAAAAAACGAATTACATAACTTTCTCTGCAAATAGAGTAGGACAGCCCAACGAGAATCAAGATTTGAGACTCCATTCTCAGTGCAATTTAAACTTGGGTAATTGTGATTGTCCCACCATTAAAAAAGTCAATAATACTAAGTACTTGGGAATCATAATTGATGAAAACCTTAAATGGGATGTTCATATTAAATACATATGTAGAAAAATTAGATATTTATCTTTTAAATTTTACCAAGTTAACAGAATTCTTAATAAGAACCACCTGAAAATGATGTATCATGCTCTAGTCAAGTCAATTCTGCAGTATGGCATAGTTGTTTGGGGAGGCTGTTTCAACTGTCATATTGCTGAATTATTTGTAGCACAAAAACTGATAATTAAAACTATATTAAGCAAACCCAGGCTCTATCCAACGGATATGGTTTTTAGTGATTTTGAGGTCATGACTATACGTCAATTATACATAAAAACCGTAATTGAGTACTTGATAAAATATAGATCCGGTTTTCCTCTCACAATAAACTCTACACTTAATTATTATAATCTAAGGGCCACTGCTAACAAATATGTAACCTATAACACTAATATTGAATGTATAAGGAGGCAGTTAATTTACATAGGTACTAAAATAATAAACCTCATTCCAAATCACTTTCTCATGGACAATAAGATCAGCGGAAAAATTAAACTGGATATAAAAAACTGGACATACAGTAATTTCTTCTTCGATTTTTTGCATATTTCAACTTTTTTCTCAAAAACTACTCACACTACAGCTTCCAGACCAGTTTTATTCAATTTTTCAGATATTTTTCCATATGAATCCAGCATAAGCTTCTCAAAAACTAGTCGCCAAACAATTCAGCATCGGTGTATTTCACCAGAGGAACTGAATTCCGGGGAAATCTTTCACCCTGTATAGCTCGCTAATGAAGCGTTTGTGGATATATGTTTATATGAACTTATTTTCTTATTTTTACCTCTACTATCACGTATTGAAATATTTTACCATAATTATGAATCACCCTGTATATGATGTATACTTATAATATCAATCAATAAAGAATTGCTCCTCACAGACTTGCTCAATACCACTGTGATAGGATAAGTTATTAAGTTATTTCAGGGATTAAGGAGGACAGTTCAAACCAAAACTGAGACTTATTGAAGCTTTTTTTCGTAGTTGAGAAGTTGATATTGTGGTAATTATTCATATTGAATGAAAAAGACTAAGAAATTGTCAAAAACCACAGATTTATTCATACTGAGAAAGACCGGTTTCGGTTATTACAACAATGTCAATATCTGATAAACTAAAACTAAATACAAGAGCAGCAGAATTTATACTAGTAGGCGAGTACTGCTATTGGTCAAGGGCATGAACGCCTGCCATTGGCCCAGTTAGACAGTCTCCTCCCACTCAACGATGTCACAAAATGGCGGCTTAAGCAACAGACTCGCCATGATAACAAACTTTACTTCCAGTGCGAAATAAGAACCAAATAAACAAGTGTGAAATATAATAAAACAAATATGTAAATGGAAAAACTATTGACTAATAAGTGTATGCTTACAATGTTATGATAAAACTAAATTCGTAGTGTTGTACTGGTTGAAATGAATCTGGTCATTTAAACTATACTGGGAATTTTCGTTAATTACTCTTGTTATTTCTAAAGCCTCTAGAATATTCAAAGATCTGTCTTTGCTATTAACATGCAGAAACTCAACATTCTCCTCAACTGTGAACTTGTAATTATTTGTTATCAAATGTTCTGCAAAGTTAGATTCCCCATTTTGTTTATTCCAATCTCTGATGTGTTCTTTAATTCTACTTTTGAAACTTCTACCAGTTTGACCCACATAACAAGTATTACAATCACCACATTTAAGTTTGTACACCCCACTTTTATCCCAATTTTGTTAACGCCTGCCATTGGCCCAGCTAGACAGTCTCCTCCCACTCAAGTTATACAGTTAAAGAACGTCACAGATAAATTATTGCACTAACAGAAAATATCAGTCATAAAATAAAACTAATAACATTTAACAATTTCATGAAATTGCAAATTTATTATAAAAATTTTTCTCACTCTAACAAGAATTCGTCAATATCATAGAAAGCCTTCTTACTAAGAAAAGTATATAGTTTTGATTGAATTGATTTTCCTCAAAAATACCTCTCAAGTCAGCTGGAAGTTTAGCAAAAACCTTTGTCCCCAGTAAGTAGGTGTTTTCTGAAATACACTCAGCCTTTGTCTCTCAACTGAAATCTTATTCCTTCCCCGAGTGTTGTAAGCATGAATATCTGAGTTAACTTGGAATGAATTCAAACCCATTTTTCACATGTAATATTGATTTGAAAATGTACAATGTTAGAACAGTTAAAATACTTAGGCTACTGAAAGACTCCCGACATGTATGTGGAAATTTGAGCCCCTCCAGGTATCTAATTGCGGACTTTTGCAAAACAAAAATTCCTTGAATGTTTTGCTTCGAGGTACTCCTCCATAATTCAATGCCATAAGCAATCAGTGCGTAGTAGACACTGTTGGCTGTTGTTTTAGGCACCCGTATAACAATATTTCTAAATGCAAAAAGTGACCTACTCAATTTTAATGATATCTTGTTCACAATCATGATCTCCCCAATCAAGCTTGGAATCTAATGACAAACCTAACATGTTCACAACAGTAAAACTTTCAATGTTCGTTTCACCAAGTGTTATGGTGGGTTGAAAAGGGCGATACTACTTATAATCAAAGCTAATGACATGAAAATTTACCGCTGCAGTGATTGTTGACTTTCCCCTCATAAAACTGTAATATGGTGAATATTGAGAGATTTGAATTATAGTTTTTATGTGCCTTTCTTTCGGGTTGTTGAACTGATCAAAATTAAACCAAATTTTTCCAATATGAACTCTAGTGAACCTTGTTTTTGATATTTAAAGAATGTATTCATATACCAAGTAAGGACCTAGATTTTGCGTCGCCATAAAAGATTTGCTATCTTGCTTCTTATTCATCCAAATTATTGCAGTCTTCTAGCATTCCCATAGTACTGGCTTGGATTTCGTAATGAAATTAATGCAAACGTATTTAGAAATGTATTTGAACCTTGCGACCCCACGATTTTTCAACCTGAAATTAGGCCGGGCGCTCCATGTGTTTTCTTGCAAAATTGGAAAATTTGAGTGGAAGAGCGGCAGTTCTAAACGAGTCGTCACCGCGAGAAGATGTAGTCACATAACAAATCTCGGCCTCTAAATTAGGCTTCGGCCTATTTAGATTGAAAATATCCTTATTATTTTTATTTTGTATAAATTAAAAGCATGTAGTGTGAAAAATAGTACCGTAGTTAAAATGTAAACGTGAGTGATTGTGAGTGCCGATTTATTTGTTAAATGTTCGATTCCATGGTGAGTGCCAAACTTATTTTACTATGCTCAAATAGATTGACCAGAAAAATTGACCGAGGACATGATTTTATTGTAGTGTGAGTTAGCAAATTCTTGTCTAAATATTAATTATGAATCATTGCGATAAAGTCTTGAATTGAGAAATATTATTTTTGGAATTATTTTTTATGTTATAATTTTGAAACAAGAAGTGATTGAATAAACAATAGCCGGATTGTTTACAGTGAAGATTATTGTTGGATGTAACAGAATTTCAAACATGACCGATAATTTTATGTTTGAAGACAACTAATAAATTAATGTCAGTAGCAATTCTACAAAATCTTTTATTTTACGTTCCTGGCTCGTGATAAGTTACTTAGTTGCTAAAACAGGTGTTGTTAAACAATAGTGAAGATCTTGGCATTTGCATGAACGAATCCATCTAAAGCTCCCAACCGTGGATTCAAATAGTTTAAACAGGTCAATAGTTGAGTAGAGATTTTAAAAGCAATTATTATATTTTTCCTTGTTACAAAATGGGGTTCTAACAAGGTCCCCATGGCCTCCCACCGTTACAAATGATGTCAGGTGTGGGGTAGTGTTATTAATTCCTCCACCCGTTACAATGATGTCAGGTGTGGGTATTGGTTATAGATACCTCCTCCGGTTACAAAACCATATTGAAATTTTTTCTCAATATTATGTACACATAACTGGCTTTCAATGTGGCCTCTACATTTTTGTGATAAACCGCGTGGTTTTTCCGTAAAAAATAAAATATCTAGAAAAATGTATTTTTTATTATGGACTTTCTGTTATTTCTTGAATATTTAAGTCGTTAGCCGACTTAGAGAAAAAGGTTCTCAATAAACGTTGTAGGCCGTTTCTTCCTGAATCCAATGATATATAATAGTTTGGGGGTTACGATCATAGATGCGGCGGTGGGAGGGGGATAAGTAGCACTGTTACGCTGCGTCGCGGTCCTCCCCCATGATTAATGCGCGTAGTGGCCTGTCTATCGCATCGCTCCTACTAGTCTACGCATTCAAATTATGTATTTCAGGAACGCTTTCTTTTGTATTTTCGATCGCTGAAAACGATTTTTCAACTCTCAAGCCTCAATAATTGATAATTCTCATCATAATATACAAATTATCGTCAAAATTACAAACTTCATCTCATTCTGCAAGGAAACTAAGAAATGACTGAAATGAACGAAACTTGGGTTACAAGAAATATATTAAGATAGAATAATGATAATACTTATATGTGTTTATGTTTTATTGTTTTCATTTCAAATTAATTTATTGTGATGCGCTGCAGGCTAAATTATTTTATTAATTACATACACACTGGCCACGCTTACTTTATATATTAGTCAGTTATTTTCCAAGAAATGTTTGTGGAATTTCTTAGTTCTTTATGGTGGAAATTGAATTCATCATTCATTCATTATCATAATAATTATGTTTAGTATGAAAATGTTAATCTTTCGTGAATCTTCAGTTTATCGTGAACTTTCGAGAAATTATATCCAATATAATAATAGATATGTATCAAAATCAAATTTAAATATCAAATCAAAATAAATATTCATTCAAATTATTTTTAACAGTATTATTATAATGGTATTTCACTAACTTTTGATTGATTCATCCATTATGGTATTCTCGTTCAGACTGTTTTGAAATGGTAACAAGTTATTCACTATCAAAATTTGGGAATAGAATAGTTTTGGGACATGCCTGTTATTCTTTCCCAAACATATTTATGTGATTTATAATTTTATCCACAAATGAATGAATGCAAGTATTCCTTCACGTAGCTAACGTATGGATTATTCCTTTATAGATTATTGCTTGTCACATTAATAAATCTCTGCCACAGATTTAGAAATCAAGTCTTGATGGTTTGGAGAGCATATTATTGGAGTTATTTTTTTACTCTGCTGCTTCTAGTATGTTCACTACCATTGTTTGAATTTAGACCATAGACATGTAAAGCTATGTCCACCTGTATCACTCCATCTTCATTGAGATTTTTCATAACTCTTCTCATCACAAAGTTTCCATAATCTTGCAGCGTATTGGAGTTTTGAAAAGTGAAGTAGGAGTTTAATTCAGGAGAGCCATGTCATCATTATGCGAATTTGTCTTAGAGATTTAGTCAAATCCACAACTAGTTTCACTTACAATTTCATGGGCCAAGTGAGATTAAGCGTTTTTTCAAATATCCATCAGATGTTGACAGAGATTGCGGTTATTGTAGAAATGAATGCTGCACTAAAACTTAAATGCTGAATTATCTTTAAACAGCTACTTAATAAAAATACAGAGATCAGATCTTTTTGCTCTAGAATGAACTAAGACTAGGATTTTTTGTTTCATATCATCGTGGAGAATGACAGAACTCTGTTTCTTTTTATAGGTGAGAATACACTTTTACATTTACTATGTTCAGATAAAAATCGTTGGAGACCGAATAACTATTTCTTTCTACGTTCAAAAGAGAATCACACACTTCTTCACTAGCTTCCAGACCATTGATAACATTATGCAGATTCTGTTGTCCATGAGAGTCTTGAAGAAAAATGTTATGCTCTCGTGAGAAGGTTATGCTTCTGGAAATCATTCTCATCTCTCATCATTCTTGTTTTACTTCCTTCGATGACTTTCTTCACAATCTCCAGTGATATCCATAATGATGTCAACATACTTGAACAGAATATCTTCGATGGAAGATTTATTTTGCAGTAGCAGCCATTTTAGGAAAGCCTTTGAAGAACTAGCTATTTCAATCACTCACCTATGAGTTTTAGATGATCGAATGAGGGTTTGCTCCAAAGCATGATCGGTTGTCACATTGTTGAATTTTCAAGGTTTCATTTGACAGAGAGTCAATGTATTGACTGTATAGAGTTAATGTTTCCTTATTGGAAATGATTTTCTACTTCTGTGGGTATTTTTTTCATATTTTCTAGATATAACACAGACTCCATATCATAGTTTGCGTGATTGAATGAAAAAAGTATGGAATCTTTTCTCGTGCAGTTTCTATGTGCAATACCAGAGTCCTTCCTTATGAGCATGAATACAATCTAAGATAATTCAAACTATGTTACAATAATCAGTCATAAATTTCAAGTAGTCATTGATTTTGCATTGTGATTTTAAAAAATCTACACAAATAGCTCCTGACTTCTTACAAATATACTTTGACAATCTCTCATATTTGAACCATTCATGAGTCCTTCTTGTAGTTGTTTCATTGAATTGATTGCTTGCTCTCACACCTTAATTATACTGATCTCCCCTCAATAGATTTCCAACAGTATTCTCTCCAAATATTTCAGATTCAACAAAAATATCTCCTATTCCACTACCATTCAAGTACCACCCCAAGACAATCAGTCAAACTCAGCCAGATGAAAAGTATCTATTCGTAGATATAAGTTACAGAAATCAGTTGGTAAAGCTGGGTTTACACCAAAGTTATTAACAAAATGTTTATAGCTTAATCCTTATAGATTCTAGAAGATTGAACGGAACTTGACAAACACATATGTTCATCATGTGTATGATAAGTTATGTTCAATCTAATAGAATCTATAAAGATTGAGTTATTAACATATCTTTGGTGTAAACGCAGCTTTAGAGTATTATTTCATTTGTAATCAAATATTTAGTCATATCACATGGAAGTAATTGGCATTATTTGTGCTTCAACTGTGAATTTATATTAAGAAAATTTTACTCCTGTTACACGGTGCTCTATATGGGGTAGCCTATATTATTTGTTTAACTTACTCCATTACTTTACTTTTGCAATTCCAAAGTGATCATTGAACTAAATCGAATAATTATTTCCTCTTTATGGGATATTAGTTTTTTATCGACTGAGAAACACATATACAGGGTGATTCTTAATTATGGTGATTCTTTATTATACGTGATAGAAGAGGTAAAAATAAGAAAAAAAGTTCTTACAAACATACATCCATAAACGCTTCATTAGCGAGCTATATGGGGTGAAAGTTCTCGCCCGGAATTCAGTTCCTCTGGTGAAATACACCAATGCTGAATTGTTTGAGGTCTAGTTTTTGAAAAACTTATGCTGGATTCATATGGAAAAATATCTAAAAAATTGAATAAAACTAGTCTGGAAGCTGTAGTGAGAGTAGTTTTTGAGAAAAAAGTTGAAATATGCAAAAAATCTAAGTAGAAAAACACACTTTAACGTTTTATGCACAATAACTTTCTTTCATCATCATTATCGATCTCCGTCTCCAGTTGCCCGGGTGCGGTTTACGATGCCTCGCCATGTCTGTCTGTCCAAGTAGCTCCTCTCCTCCTCCAACCTCCTCCAGTCCAGTCCTCTCTCTTGGATCTCACGCCTAACCTGGTCTCGCCATCTTCTTCGTGGTCTTCCTCTAGGTCGTCTTCCCTCCACCTCTCCGTGTAGCCACACCTTCGCCGTTCTAGTATTCTCCATTCTTTCCACATGTCCGTACCACCTCAGCCTTGCATTCGAAATGTGGGTCAATAGGGTCTCCCTCTGCTCCACCTCCTTCCTTATTTCGTCGTTCCTCACTCTATCTCTCCTCGTTTTCTGCACGCATGTCCGCAAGAACTTCATCTCCCCCGCCTGCAGCCTGCTCTCCTCTCTCCTATTTGTGGTACAGGCCTCCAAGCTGTAGCTGGCAATCGGCACATAGTAGCTACTGTAAAGAGTTTGTTTGGTCTTGAGTGGTATTTCCTTATTCCACAGAAGTGTCCTTACTTGTTGGTAAAATTGGGCTCCCTTCCGTACTCTGTTTATTACTTCCTTGTCGTTTCTGCCCTCTCTGTCCAACATGCTACCCAGATAGCTAAAATCTTCCACACTCTCAACTCTCTGTCCTTCTAGTGTGATGGTGCATGGGCGGTTGTCTCTACTCACTTTCAGTACCACTGTCTTGCTCTTACTGATTTTCATACCAAACTCTTTGAACTCTTGATACCATAGGTCCAATTGCTGCTGTGCTTCCTGTTCTGTGTTTCCCCATATGACAACATCATCGGCGAATGCATATGCTTGAAACTTTCTCAGTTTTCCTTTGATGTTTTTCATTATCTGGTCCATTACAGCAATAAAAAGTAGTGGTGACAATGAACTGCCCTGTTGTACGCCGTTGAATGTTTGAAACCATCTTGATGTTCCCTTTCCTATTTGCACACAGCTCTCACACTCCAGGTATAAAGTTCTAACCTTCTCTATAAGGGTGTCTCTCACTCTTCTGTTTTCTAGGCACTCCCATATCTTCTTTCTTAGCACACTGTCAAACGCCTTTTCTATATCTATGAAGACCAGTATCATGTCCTTCCCAATTTCCCAGTGTTTCTCCATCAGCATCCTCACTGTGAATATCAAGTCAGTAGTGGCTCTGTTCTTTCTGAATCCATACTGTTCTTCCTCCAGTTGAGGTTCAATTACCGCCCTCAGTCTCCCTTCAATTATCCTTTCTGTAATCTTCAACCCATGCGAGAGCAGGGTTATCCCTCTGTAATTCCCACACTTCCGTCTGCTTCCCTTCTTAAATATTGGTATGATCATTCCCCTTGTCCAATCCTTTGGTATTTTGTTCTCCTGCCACACCTTGTTGATGACTCTGTGGAGCCACTGCAAACCAGGTATCCCAGCCGCCTTGATCATGTCAGCACTCACCTGGTCCATTCCTGCAGCTTTATTTTTGCTCATACCCTTCAGGGCTAGTTCTGTTTCTCTCCATGTTATCGGTGGCTCTTGATTTCTCTGGTGTTCATCCACTGGTTTCCTTATCCGTACCATCTTTTTCACCGTCCCGTTATAAAGCAGTTCGAAGTATTTCCTCATCTCCTCTCTTATCTCGTCCTCTCCTCTGACTAGTTCTCCATTTTCTCTTTCTATTGCTCCTATACACTCTGTATTTTTTCTCTTGTTCTTGATCTTGTACAGAAGTTTCATATTTCCCTTACTATCCTCTTCTATCCTGTCAGTAAACACCCTCCAGCACACCTCCTTCTCTTTGCACTCAATTTCTTTTCTCTATAGACCGCCTCCAATTCATTGACTAGTTGGTCACACTTATTTGTCTTCTGTTTCTCTTTGTCTCTCGCTCTTCTCGCCTTATTTCTATCTTTTATAGCTATCCTAACTCTATCATTCCACCACTTAGTTTCTTTATCTCTAACTTTTTCACTAGTTTTCCCACATACTTTGGTTGCAGTTTCGACTAGACATGTTTTAAAGGTGTTCCATTCTGCTTCCACATCTCCTATTGCACCTCTTGGTAACTGTTCCACGATCCTGGCTCTGAATTCCGTTCTTTTCTCCACCTTATCCAGTTCCCAGGTTTTGATTCTTGGCATTTTCCTGTTCCTGACTTCCTTCACAATATGATGTTTCAGCTCCGTTACCAGTAGTCGGTGGTCGCTGTCCAGGTTCTCGCTCGGTATCACCTTAACATCAATTACACTTTTCCCGGCCTCCCTATCCGCTATCACATAATCAATGAGTGTCTTCTGTTCACCGTTCCAGCTGTATCTCGTAATCTTATGCGCCAATCTCTTTTTGAACCAGGAGTTTTTTATAATGAGATTATTTCGGATGCACAGATCCAACAGCTGTTCGCCTTCTGTATTTCGCCGTCCATACCCGAATGGTCCCAACACAGTTTCGAATCCTCTTCTGTCCTCTCCCACTTGTGCGTTCAGATCTCCTATTATTAGGATGTTATCCCTTGTTAGTTCCTGCTCAAGATCGTTTTGGAATTGTGTTTTTTCTGCATCATCACACCCTGTCTGTGGTGCATACACTTTTATAATCTCTGTGTTTCGACCTTCCGTGGTTACTTTCATTTTAATTATTCTCTCATTCACATAAGTTCTATTCTCTTATTCACATAAGGAATAACTTTCTTTAATGACCAGTAAACAAATAATTTTTCGCAATAAAAATTGTAGAGAATTTAATTCTGAAAATAATTATGTAAGCTGTCTAAACTAAATTTGATTAAAGGTTGAATAAAATGTATTCTTATGTAGTACATTACACCACAAAAATTTGCTGTTTATGAGGAGAGAACTAATAACTTATAGGTTGTAGCTGATTGCAAATAAAACATGGATTTAAATAACAGCTGCTCCAAAACAGCTGTTTTTTTGACCGAGCGAAGTGAGGTCTAAGATTCAAGTCGACGGTTTGGCATTTCTCTTTAATGTTTAAATGTTTATATGTTTATATGTTGCGCATTTACGGCAAAACGCGGTAATAGATTTTCATGAAATTTGACAGGTATGTTCCTTTTTTAATTGCGCGTCGACGTATATACAAGGGTTTTGGAAATTTTGCATCTCAAGGATAATATAAAAGGAAAAAGGAGCCTCCTTCATACGCCAATATTAGAGTAAAAATCAGACTATAGAATCATTCATCATAAATCATCTGACAAGTGATTACACATATGTGTGGAGAAGCCAGTCTATTAATGTATTTCTATAAGGTATATAGTTTTAATCAAATACCTAAAAGAGGTATGCATCTTTAAGCTGGGTTTACACCAAAGTTATTGATAAAATGTTAATAATTTAATCCTTATAGATTCTATTAGATTGAACGGAAGTTGACAAACACACATCTTCATCATGTGTATGATAAGTTATGTTCAATCTAATATAATCTATAAGGATTGAGTTATTAACATTTTGTTAATAACTTTGGTCTTATCGCAGCTTTAAGGTCTTTGGTTTCAATATTTTGTTTTGCAGTTATGGTATTATTATGCGTACCCATTAGTATCAATATTCTCACCTACCAAAAACCTAATTTAATACGGTAGGTGATTGAAAATAAACAAATGAACTAAATAATGCTGAAGAAATTATAACATTTTTGATTGTAAAAAATTAACCCAAACTTTTCACCGACGAGGCACACTTTACAAGAACAGCTATCGTTAACGTCCACAATCAAAATATTTGGGCAGATGAGAATCCTCATGCCATCAATCCTAATCCTCCACAACATCAGTTTTCAGTAAACATTTGGGCAGGAATCATAGGAGATCATCTACTTCTGTTCGAGCTTCCTCCCAGGCTTAATGGCATAATCTACTTGAACTTTTTGAGAGAGGAGCTATTTATCTTATTTGAAGACGTACCTCTTCAGTTGCGCCAAAACATTTGGATTATGCATGATGGAGCTCCAGTCCACTTCAGTGTTGCTGTTCGTGAACACCTGAATCACAGCTTTTCAAATCAATGGATAGGCCGAGGTGGGCCAGTACCATGGCAAGCTAGGTCACCAGACTTAAATCTTTTGGATTTTTATCTTTGAGGACACTTGAAAACCTCAGTATACAGTACTCCGATTAAGGATTTTGAACGGAATAGGAATGATAAAGCAGATTCCTGGAATATTTGAACGGGTCCTACAATCGATGAGAAGACGTCTGAACATATGCATTCAGAACAACGGAGGTCACTTTGAACATCATCTTTAGTCTTCTGGTATAAGTATAATGTCATTTCGATATGTTACTTTCATATAAAAATAAAACTTTTCATAAAAAACCGAATATTTTATTTGCAATCAGCTACAACCTATGAGTTATTAGTTCTCTCCTCATAAAACAGCAAATTTTTGTGGTGTAATTTACTACATAAGAATACATTTTATTCAACTTTTAATCAAATTTAGTTTACACAGCTTACATAATTCTTTTCAGAATTAAATTCTCTACAATCTTTATTGCGAAAAATTATTTGTTTACTGGTTATTAGAGAAAGTTGTTGAGCATCAAACGTAAAAGTTTGTGTTTTTCTACTTAGATTTTTTGCATATTTCAAATTTTTTCTCAAAAACTACTCACACTACAGCTTCCAGACTAGTTTTATTCAATTTTTCAGATATTTTTCCATATGAATCCTGCATAAGTTTTTCAAAAACTAGTCCCCAAACAATTTAGCATCGGTGTATTTCACCACAGGAACTGAATTCCGGGCGAAAACTTTCGAAGCGTTTATGGATATATGTTTATAAGATTTTTTCTTTATTTTTACCTCTACTATCTCGTATTAAATTATTTTACCATAATTAAGAATCACCCTGTATAGGATTCCTAACAAGATGGTTTATCATTACAATGTAATCATAAATAATGATAATGAGATGAAGTTTGAAATTTTGACGATAATTTGTATATTATGATGAGAATTATCAATTATTGAGGCGTGAGAGTTGAAAAATCGTGTTCAGCGACCGAAAATACATAAGATAGCGTTCCTGAAATACATAATTTGAATGCATAAACTAGTAGGAGCGATGCGATAGACAGGCCACTACGCTCATTTATCATGGGGGAGGACCGCGCCCCGCAACGTTACAGTGCTACTTATCCCCCTCCCACCGCCGCATCTATGATCGTAACCATCAAACTATATATATTATTGGATTTAGGAAGAAACGGCCTACAACGTTTATTGGGAACTTTTTCCTCCAAGTCGGCTAACGACTTGAATATTCGAGAAATAACAAAAAGTCCATAATAAAAAAAATACATTTTTCGAGATATTTTACTTTTTTTACGGAAAAACTGTGCGGTTTATCACAAAAATGTAGAGGACCACATTGAAAGCCAGTTATGCGTACATGATATTGAGAAAAAATTAAAAGCTGTACTATGAATAGTAACTGCAGGACAGGCGATTTTATACGCGCGTTTTTTACAACTTACTCCCCTCCCCCCCCCCAGCTGTCGACCACCCTGCGACGTGACGACATCGAGTTTCATATACACTAAAGACCCCCCAACAATAATCCGAAGTCAAATTCTCTGCCTCTCTCATGTATGTATGCTCAATGTAAGCCAGCGCCTGGACTAATCTGTAATCAGTTTATTATTATATTCAATTTCGGTGGGCATTGGTCTTTTTTTGTTACTCTTTCTAAGTCTATTCACAATCTCTCAGCTGGACTTATATCTGTTGGCAGAGGAAAGTATATATTCACTAAAATGTTTCTTCTTTGCCTCTTCAACCTTATTGTTGTATTGCTCCTTTACTTTTTAAAGTAGTTGTATGTGTATGTCTACTCCTTCACTCACTCTGGTTTTGCTATCTCTAGAAGAGATCTCATTATATTCATCTCCTTAATCATCCACTGACCTTTCATACGTTTTCTTAGCCTATTATCATTTAATCTCTTGCTGACTGTTTTGACCGGACAATGTACCTTGAAATGATAGAGCAGATTCCTATAGAAATTCATAAATAATTGTAGATCTGGATCGGATTGGTCATAGACAGTCCTCCAGCTCTCAACAATTAATGCCTGTCTCAAACATGCTATGTTCAGTTCATTACAATCATGCGCACCTGTTGAACTCTTTTTTGTACCCGTAAATCTCCCTTATGAAATACCGAGAATACTTGAGCTGTGTGATCAGATATACATGTATGCAAAACACTAACCATATAACCTTCTTCAGGAATATTATTATAATCACCCGCTAGTATTATATTGTATTCAATGCTCCCAAGCAACTCATGGGCTTATGGGCTATCATCGACTTGAAATTTTCAAAGAATATATTAGCATCATTATTTGGCGAACGGTAAACTCCTGCAATAACAAAAATCATGTTTCTCATCCTGAACCTTATCCCACATGCCTCAATATTTCCCTCACCACAGAATTCCTCAACTTTTTCCACATCCAAAGTTCTCGAATGATCGAGTCGATTGACCTACTCACTCACATAAATGGCCACACCACCTCTAATCATGTGATCTCTACAGTAATTAGTTAAAAGAAACATATTATTCAAAACAATACAATCGATTTCATACTTGCTAAGACCATGCTCTGTTATTAACGAATACATTTAGGTTCTCATCCTCAATTAAATCATTTGAAAAATGTATATTGTTAGCAATACAATTTACATTTTGGTGAATTACTTTGAAACATGACTGAGGCATCATCATAGTGATCAATGAGAGATTCATCTCTTCATATACTTGAATTCATCTTTCTTTCCGTCGAATTTTGACAAGGAGTAATCACTAAATTACTGAGGTCAACACCACGATTTTGAGAAGTATTGTATATCTAAAACCTTCGAGAATAACTTATTCCAATTGGTATGTTATAAGCAATATCTTTCACTGAATCTAGAGTCCTAAAAAACCACAACCTTCATTACTACCTTCCAAAGAGTTCTGTCGATGTTGTACCTCAACCCCGACACTTCGAAAGCTATTAAGAATCTTTATCATCAATGTTCTTTCCAATGGATTTTTAGATGTAGAACATAGCGAGTATAAAAACTCCTACCTATGCCATAAACATAGAATAATTCTACATTATTAAAGCGACTAAGAAGCTGCTTCAGTTTTTCAGTAGCCTGAGATATTGCTCTATTAATAGGTGAAAACACAGGAAGATCATAATATCTGCACGGTATATTTACAACAAAAACCCGAGTATGTTTCAGCATTTCAAGTTGAGCTTCCATACTTTCGAGGTAGCCTTCTCCAGAGCTGTTGGAAAAGTCATTCGCACCACCAATCAGAACAGTGAGATCAAGCGGAGACATGGATCCGCATTCCTTATCACACTCCGAAATAACTGAACTGAAACGTGCCCCAGGCTTCATAATACTAGTAACTCGAGCATCAGTCCTTTTTTAAATTGAATTGTTTAGCCTCCTTCCTTGGCTAACGGAAGATAATTTTATTACACCATCCGCATTTAGTCGTCTATTCAAATTATGCGCCGAGCTTAAGACAACTCTGTCACTGTCGTGAGTCGCGAGAAATTGAAGAAGCAACTCGTTCATATACTTGACACGGTTCACAAATCAAGTTTTATTCAATGATATCACTTACATGACAAATTCCATTATACAAATGATATTACAGATCATTGAAATTGAGTATCACGTTTTCGAGATGTCGGTGATTTACAGATCCGTGGCTTTACTGGAGATCTGTGGACAGTCGTGGGTGAGTCTGATTCATCTACAGATAACAATGAAAATCTGTTGTACACTTCAATAGGTGTACTCATTTAGTGTACTCATAGTACTCATAGGTGTACTCTACCAGTTAACTCATTTGACGCGGCACATTCATTGACCTCCATTTATGAGCTTCGTTCCTATGTGCGATTAAATCATTCCTTAAGGCATTATTGTCCGCCTCCATTGTTTCAATAGAAATTGACATGGTTCCAATTTTATCAGTTAAAAAATGATTCTTTTCTTTGAACTTTGCATTACACTTATTTATACTCTGACAACTTGTGCATGGTTGAATAAACGCTTCGGTGTTTATACTTTTATCAACCAGAGTCAAACTGGAAAGAGATTTGTTCAATTTTGGTTATCCAATTCCATGAGTCTCTGAATCTCAACTAGGGCGGACTGACTCACTGTAAGCTGTTTATTGGCAGCCAATATGCTTATTGCATGTATATTTGCTTTTTATTACGCCACGTTCCATCCATTTCTACTTGGTCAGAGAATGAATTTATTGGTGGAATGTGACGTTATATGAGCACTGGCTATCAGTGACTTTTCGTCCCTGCTTTCCCTGTTTATACGCAGCTTAACGCATTGTCAGAGTGTTACTGTGAAAGACGAACAAACTTTTCGAGATGTGATACCTAAACATGAGAAATATTGATGTTCCATCTAATTAACTGAATACAGTATGTCATTATTCAAGGATGACACCAACTTAGAATACATATTTCAGAGGGGGGAAATTATATTTGTATGTATAAATTATTGAAAATGACTAAGCATCCAGCAATAGATTTTACACACCAGCCATACTCGAAATAATGAATAGCTCAAGAAAATGACAAAAGAGTAAGGTAGTAAATTTCGGGTTTTCACTGGCAGTTTTTATCACCTCTATAATATCATTGTAAACGCTACTGACATACATTTTTAAGGATTTGTTATTCGTTTTGTTGTTTTTCACACGGCATGCAAGAATCAGCTGTTTTGCAATCAGTTCCAAGTATAATAAGTCTGGGTTTTGCGATCGAGTGTTGAGAAATATTAATGTTACTGATTAATTATTTTTCTTTTTCAGAATAATCCAATATTATGATGAATCTCACGATGTATGAGACATTTATATTTAAGAAATGCACAAATTTTAAGTGTAGTGGAAGCATATTGGACAAGACATCACCACGGTTTTGTATGTTCAGTTTTGGGGAAGACCCCCCAGAATAATAATTGTAAACGATTATCATGTATGCAATTCTAAAGTACTGAGAGAAACTTACTAGATTTTTCAGCCATCTTAACAGACTATTTCATAATTATGTCACATTCCTTAGATTGAAAATCATGTTATTTGGTAGATTTAGTTTTGATAAGTATTAAATCTTCTTCATAATGTATAGTATGTTGTATAGTATATTCTTGTTTATCTGTTGCATAAGTAATTTTACAAATTTATGATAAGAAAATTCAACTGATTACAAACGAAATATTGTTTTAATAATGCAATTATGATAGCTCAGGGCTCTTCCCTTTATTTTATTGTGAATGATCTCACTACTATTCTTGTATTCCATATTCCTACTTGTTATTGTTTGAGTTCCACGTAGCTTTGTTTAGTACCGTATTAAAATAATGCCATTCATTCAATTATATTATTTAATAAAAATGCATTACAAAATTGGTCCCACTAAACTTGAGTAGATTTTACAGCAGGTGCCTACAAATGAGCCCTTGATTGCAAAAGTGGTGTAAGTCAAAAATATCAGTTATCCATAATTGAAAGTTGAAGTTTAAGGTCAGCCACAATGTTATATAATGAAATAGAACTACCTATTTTTTTTCATCAGTTCAAAAATATATGTATTTTTTTATACAATGACTATTATTTCAAAGAAATTATTATTTTTTGAGTTATTTATGAATAAAATGACTTACACCACTTTTGCTATGAATGATCAGTGAAATTCAATGACTTACTTCTATATTGATGACTTACACCAGTTTTGCCCGCAAATATCATCATAGTAATAGGTTTCCATGCTGACAGTAGAAAATCAATAAAAATATTGGATTTCTATAAAAAGTTCATTTTATTCAGATAAATGGTACATATCATTAAGGATATTATGGTGAGTATAAACATATGAATCAATATGAATAGAGAAATAAAAAAATTATGGAATTGGAAAAATGAAAGTTTTTAAGTGTTACAATGTATTATTTTATGACCGAATTTCATCATCCTCCTGTTCTTCCTCTCCACAATCCAAAAGTGGGCCGTTGTCTTCAGTTTCCCTGGACGTTTTCAATGATTTGAAAAATTCGTGATGAACAGGGGGGATAAAGGGTAGAAGATCTAGCATGTCTCTCTTCTTTAGCTCGGTTACTGGTCTGGTAGCATTGAATAGTCTCCTCTGCTTGATAGCTGAAAAAGGCTGCTTATTGGAGTCTTTGGCTGCAGGAAATACAATCTTACTGAACTGTGTTTGAGTGTCCAGGGTGGTTTTGTAGAGCATGGTTAATGGACTGTCACTACTGAACCTCATCCACTGAATTTTCAGCCAGTTTACTGGCAAGCCTTCTTCATTCTTCTTTTTTCTTATAATTGATTTTTCAAGCTGCACTGTAGTCTTGAATTCATCTTGATTCATTACATGAACATTAAACTTGTTTTTTCTCCTAGAATTCCGAATGGTTTCAATCCAGTCAGATGGCATGTAATGAGTTTTATTTTTGGCTGCAGATTCAATATTTCCGAAGTCGGAATCATTTTTCATGAAAGAGTGACCAGACACCAGGAATTTATGGTCAATGACAGAAATATTATTTTCATTATCCAAAACAACTTTCATCCATGTTAAAGCTAATTTTATATTACGATTCTGCCCGGTGCAGCTGTCACTGTAGGCAATAAGATGACTTCTTTCCCTTATTTCAGAATTTATAAACTTTGTAAGGCAAGATGCTATTTCTTGTGATCCCCGGGATGCAATGGTCTCATCCCAAACATACATCTCAGCTTTTTCAGTATTCAGATTGTGTACTCCTAAATTGTAGCAGTAGAGGTTCCTCTTATAATAAGCAACTGACGTTGTTAAAGTCGGAAATGGGAGGGCCTTTTGGAGATCAAATGAAATAACACAGTAGTCCTTGTTTTGATTGGCTATTGAAACATCATCTTTCATACTCTCTCTCGCTTTTTCTGCCTTGCGTAGATGTAGCTCGTGTTGTATCTTGATGGAGTTTTTATCTGACTCTTCAGCAGAGGCCAATAATTGAAATTTGAACTTGTCGCACTGTTGACAGGTATCCTTCCGAGGTGCATGAAAATGTAAGTTCTCTTCATTGAAAATTTTTCTATAAACTGTCTCACTAACTGGATTTGAAGTAATAGTGTTGCAATTTTCTACGTAGAGGTTGTACATTTTCCTTACATTTAGTTCTGGATCCAAGTATCGTCGATTTGGGTTATGCTGCCTGGTATAATGACTGGTGTATGATGGAAAGCTCAGAATATGTTTTCTCACTTCATCTATTTTCATGGCACTTGTTTTATTTACACTCTGTTCTTTTCCTCTCAGATCCTGACCTACGTGTCCTTCTTTTTCTTTTTTCAATGCTCTGGACATTCTCCCATCGGATATTTTAAATGTGTTCAAAAAATACTGCTTGCAAACAAGAATGCTCTCATTATTGATGTTCAAAAAATACTTATTCGTACAACTTTTGTCCCCTTTACTCCCATCACGGTGTCTTCTTTGCTTAATAGCTACTTTCTTAACAAGTCCACAAATGTAGGTATTTTGTTGAGAGAAATTTCCCATTGTCCAAAAATGATTAAAACACGATTTCCTGGCCTCTTCTGGTATCTTCGTGTGGCATTTATTCCTACATGAACACTGAATGTCCTCAAAGATAACATCAATCCCCGAATTTCTTCTAGTCTTCTTCAAATTTCTTACCCAATTGGTTTCATTTCTTCTTCTTTTGGGCCTACTGACATCAACATCAGAAATGCTATCAGCTTCTGCTGGTCTCTGGTCTTCTGCTGGTTTCTGCATTGGTAATATCATCAGAACCTGGAAGCATAAGAGTTCAACATTTGAAATTAGCATAAGAGTACAACATTTGAAATTTTATGGGCAAAACTGGTGTAATTAAGTCGATGAAGCTACAACATAGCCTACTAGTTTAAATTTTATATCTGTTATTTCTAATTCACAGCTCATGATTGAAGAATCTTATTGGAATAGAAATTAATCTACAATAATAAATATAGCCTATATTAGACACACAAATTGAGTGTAATGCTTTGTTATCATATAAAATACACAAAAGGCATTATTTAAAAGTAAGGTTAGTTTTGTTAATACATTTTTTTACTCATAACGGTGTTGATTACAGTAATTAGAATATTTATTTACCTGCATCTGGGTCTGAAGATGATGAATCATCATTTGGTACGTAGTTCTTATCAAAATCGGAGTCATCCATGTCCGAAATCGAGCTTTCTGAAGACATTATGGCAATCTGCTTTCTGAATCTGACTTACACCACTTTTGCACAAATGTCTATTTGAAAACAGTTTGCTACAGCCGACTTGTACTGGTCTCTAGTGGCAATAAAGTGAAGCTAGACTTACACCACTTTTACACAAGACAGTTTGAATAACAAGCTATTCAATGGTGGTATTAACCAGATTATGACAAAATTTGACTTACACCACTTTTGCAATCAAGGGCTCAAATATTAAAATACAATAGATAGAATGACATGCCAACTTTTAAACATTAAAATAAGGAGGAAAGTTTCCTATATTTAAATAAAGTTTGGGTATTTAAAAAGGAATATGAGGTATAATGTGGTCTAAAAATGTTGATAGGGTTAATGGAGGAAGGGGAATAAAACTGAAAACTCAAACTTGAAATCATAAAACTGAATTAAAATTATAAGAAAATATTCTGAATACTTATAGTAAATATAAATCAATGATATTAATTTACTTGAGAATGAAGGATAATACCTAACGAAAAAATACAATAAGTAATAGAAGTGACAAACGTTATTATCTAACTATATAAAAATTAGCCACTCTAAGGCAGTGGTGTTTCACATAGACATAGACAAACATTTATTTTACCCACAACATAATATCAGAATGACAGAAAAGTCAAAAAAAATGGTAATTTTTTTCTTTGTCTAGAGTGTAGATTAAAGGATTGAGGCAGTCTCATTGTTTCATATCTGTATTGTATATTCTAAGTTTTTGAAGTTAAGTTACAGATTAATAAGAGAAGACCTCCTTGATTTAAAAATTTTTTCATTACTAGAATTTTGCAATTGAGGTATATAAGCGCCTTCTACCTGTATTGTAAACTATTATTTTGAATGAATTTTTCATCTTTGAATGATATTGTGAGTGAATTAGGTACATGTCATGATTAGTATTGGATAATTTCTATTTGTTTTATATTGCATCTATATGAGTTGTATATTGTAGTTTATTTGTTGTATGGTCATGGTTGTATTGTTATATGGTCTATTGTAGTTGATTTATTGTATGATCATATTTCAAATTTATCACAAGAAAATTAATGAATTCCAAACAAAATGTTGGTGAATATAATATTAAAAATGTTTTTGATGAAAACTGTTTTACTTGAAATACATATTCTGTTTGTTTCAAATTTTAGCAGTGGAAACAAGTATCAAAGGTTGGAGATCGGCGCAAATACCATCGAATCGGTTGTGAGTGTCAGTTTAATATCTGTATTCTCTCATCTCGTAATTCTTCAAGTATCTATAAAATTTAGTTTGATTCTAAAAACTTAAAAATATAAATTTGACGTCTATGCGCTAGACCTTTCTTGAGTGCACAAGTGATTCCTTATATCTATATTAAATAATTGATAATATTGAGTTCCCTGGTATTTCGGTTTTAGCTATAAGTTAGCAGTGGCGGCTCTGACTAAAAAAATCTAGTGGGACACTACCTATTTTTGATTGAAGTAGTGACCACATAATTTTACACTTTTTTGTGGTTACTAAGAAGTCAATCAGGCTCCAGTTATCACAATATGGTACCTACTTGAATCATGTTGTCACATAATATATTACACAATTTTAATAGCATGTTTAAATAAAATCATGAAGAAAATATAGCATAAATGTTATCTATGATAAAATAAAGCAGATCCACTATATCCACCCATCATTTACAAATCAGTGCAGCTTTTTAAAGCAATACATTTACAGGAAATTAAATAGCATTAAACTTGTTATTATAAAAATACATAGACATATGAATATTGACATCTTAAATAAAGATTAAAACCATTCCTTTGCAAGTCTCAAACACGAAATCGTATATTACAGATTAGCACTAGAAATTTTAGGATGGTTAGAATCTTGAAAGTCGGCCAAAAGGTGGCGGCCCACCACCTTGTGTTTACCAACTGCCTACCAATACTCTAGGCTCTAGGACATTGTTCCTGTGTAACAAACATGTCTAAATATCTATTTAAATTGTCCGCAAGTCTTCAGGTACTCACACAGCGGCCATTTTGCGGCGTTTTTTTTTCTTAATAGTGGTTAACGTTTTTCTAGTAGTGGTTCAACGAAATTGAAACTTTGCACAATCATTTACAGGGTGTTCTGAAAAAAGGTGCCCATAAGTTCTAATTAACATAGATCCGAAAATGCTTTGTTACCAAGTTATACAAAGTGAAAGATTTCGTCCGACTTTCAGTTCCTCTGCTGAGACGAAGCCCCATGGGTATTTGTTGGCTGTTAATAAGATTTACAATTTAGCGTAATTTATGTAAAATCAACTGAAAAATTGAATAAAACCGTTTCCAGACCGGTACCCAAAAACAGTATTACATTAATTTGTAGAGAGCTTAACAGATTTTGTCTATTCCTCATGTTTTGTATGTAATATTAAGGATTATTTTTTTAAGGTTGCGTTTGTCTATTATAAACTTATTTCACATCTTTCTCTCCAAAATTAAATTTTCTACAAGTTCTGTAAAAAAATATGTTATGTTTGTCGTACATTTAACATAGTAAATCTGCTTCAAACCTTAAAGGAACTTGTTTTTCGGGACCAAGTTTCGCGTATTTCGTCTTGAAAATTACAGTAGCTACCGGTCTGGAATAGTGTATTATTTCGCACCTAGGGCCGAAATGAGACTTTTCCGGCTCGAAATCGGTTTTCAAGTTCGAGGTCAAAAAGATTGAGTGCCAGAAACACATTTTTGTCCGTGGTGCTATTTTCGCCACACAAAATAATAAAATGGACTAAATTTTAGAAGAGTGAAATCATTTATCACTCTATTTCGGACTTTTAAAATGTTATGTAAATTTGGGAGAGAAATAGTACAAGGAGTATTCTTAGTTTTTCTCTCTCGATCAATGCTTTCTTGTAAAAATAATGAATAGTAATAATACTGATGGTAATGCCCACATAAGCTAGATAGATAGATAGATAGAAAGATAGATACATGGATAGATAAATGACTTTTATTTACTTCTTCTTCTTCTTTGTCTCTGCCCAGTATGCCTTCAGAGCGTTGGGGTAGCCTCAGTCATATCCTCCACGATTCCCTATCCAACGCCATTCTCTTCATCTCTGGAACAGTATTTCCTCTTCTCCGTCCTATCTCCTCAATCCGATCCTCATAACATACCTTGGACGTCCTACTGCTCTCCTTCCTTGCACTCTCACATTAACATACTGTTTTGTTTTTGCAATTATCCCCCATTCGCTGTACATGTCCATACCAGCCCAACTGCCTCATTTCTATCCTTTCACTGACATCTCTCATACCCACTTCTTCCCTTATTCTAGTATTCCTTACTCTATCCCTTCTTGTCTTTCCAACAGTTTTTCTATGGCACTTCATCTCTACTGTCCTTATCTTGTTTTCATGAGATGATTTCATTGGCCACCTTTCACTTCCATACAACAAGATAGGTTCAATGTCCGATATATTTGATTCTTAATCTTTTTATCAAGTTCTCTTTTTCCGAATGTACAATCTTTTGTTGCATAATAGGCGGCAGATCCTTTTCTCACTCTGTTGAGCACCTCCCTATCTATTTTCCCATCCACTGAAAACACTGTCATATTTCGCAACCTGGTCCATCTCCTCCCCATCCACCATAACTTGCACATTTTCTCTCATTCCCTTCGACACAACCATGACCTTACTTTTCTTCACATTCAGCATCATTTGCCTCAATTTCAACTCCTCTGCCCATTCATTTACAGACTGTTGTAATTTTTCTCTAGTGTCGCAAATAAGGACAATATCATCAGCATACAGGAGAGCTCTTGTGCCAATTGGTCTCATATTCCAGTATCCCACCAGCATATTTTGTGTCCTTCTCTTACATATTTTGTGTATTTCATCCATTACTAGTATGAACAGCAGTGGGCTGAGGCTGTCACCCTGTTTAACACCTTTTTCCATGGCAAACTCCTCTGACATTCCTCGACTTATATACAAGGTTTTTGGAAATTTTGCATTTCATGGATAATATAAAAGGAAAAAGGAGCCTCCTTCATACGCCAATATTAGAGTAAAAATCAGACTATAGAATTATTCATCATAAATCAGCTGACAAGTGATTACACAGATGTGTGGAGAAGCCAGTCTATTGCTGTATTTCCATAAAATCTATAGTTTCAATCAGGTACTTGTGGATGAGAATACTGCGTGAGGTCTACTGTTCACAGAACTACTAGTAATAGCTTTAATTAGCTTAGTGGGTACTCTTTTTTTATCGAGCACATTCCATATTAGTTTCCTTGGAACTGTGTCAAAGGCAGCCTTCAAATCCAGAAAGGCCAAATATACGTTCCTTCCCTTCTCTAGAAATTTTGAACATTTACTTCTAAGGGACGAGATATGCTCCTGAGTTTGTCTGCCTGGTCTTAATGCTGCCTGTTCATCTTCCAAATCTTCTTCCACCACTTTGCGCAGCCTTTTCTCGAGTATGCTTGTATAAATTCTCATGACCACCTGGGTTAAGCATACAGCTCTATAGTTATCACATTGCGTGGTGGGACCCTTCTTATGAATTGGGATGATAATATTCTTTCTCCACTGCAAAGGGACTCTTTCTTGCAGCCATGTGTGGTTGATCAAATCCAATAATTTATTTACCACGATATCCCCTCCCCATTTAATTAATTCTGGTGCAATACCATCCTCTCTTGCTGCCTTCTCAACCTTCAGTCCTTTAATGGATTCTACTACCTCCTCCCTGCTGATGGCACTTGTTATTCCATCTATTTCGTTCCCTATTTGCTCAAACTCATGTCGATTGTCCTCATCCTGGGCATTGTCCATCTGAAACTCATTCTCATAGTAACTTCTCCATCTATCTAGTACTTCCTCTTTTTGTGACAACGACCTTCCTTCTTCGTCCACTATTGTTCTGACTTGCTTCCCATATTTTCCTCTCAAACATCTCACAACTTTCCAAAATGCCCGTCCATTATTCTGTCCATGCTTGTCTTGTAGATCTTGACCAAAATCTTGCCACGATTTCATTTTTGCTAACTTTACTATTCTTTTTGCATCATTTATTTTCTCCACATATATTCTGTATTCATGCTGTCTTTTAGTTTCCATATACTTCCTGAAAGCTTTCTTTTCCTCTCTCACTTTCATCTTAACTTCCTCCGTCCACCATCTTGTCCTCTTTTTGAACCTTCCCAGCCGTCTCTCACCATAAACTTCCTTAGCAGCACCTATTATAGCATCTTTCAGTCCATTCCAGAAGTCATCAACATCATTATCACTATTCTGCATGTTTTCAATGCGGGCTGAGAGCTCTATTCTATATCTTTCCCTGCTGTCAATACACCTCAGTTCTTCATGGTTTATTCTCGTGTATGCTCTCTGCCGTTCCATCTTCCCTTCTTCAAACCCTGTGTCTGCCACCAGTAGCCTATGGTCAGTGCCAAGTTCAGCTCCTCTGATGACTCTAACATCCTTGACACCATACCTGAGGTTGCCCTGATACAGAATGTAATCGATCATACTCTCAGCCTCCCTACCTTCTCCCACGAATGTGATCTTATGAATTCTTTTGTGAATGAACCAAGTGTTGCCGATGTGAAGATTGTGTTGTGATGAGTATTCAATCAGTCACTGTCTTCATTTAATCCAACTCTTCCATTGAAATCTCCCATCACCACCAGCTTCCTTGATTCTTCAGCCTTGATGGTTGCTCGATCCAGTTGCAACCAAAAGTCATCTTTTCCTGCCACACTTGCATCTTCTGTTGGTCCATACACTTGAATTATGCTTATTTTCTCTTCTAGGTCAAGATCTTCTCTGATTATTCTAGGACTTACAGCTTCCCAGCTTCTAACTCTTGTGTTGGTGTCTTCATCCATGACTACAGCAACCCCCCCTCCCCTCACTAGCTCTTCTTCCTACTGGAATTGCTGACATATCCTCCATCCAATACTCTCTCTCCTACTCCCTTTCTTCTTGTTTCACTCAGACCCAACACCTTAATAATTTTATATTTTTCATCTCCTCCATCAACTCAACTTATTTTCCTGTAAGAGTTCAAATGTTCCATGTTCCAAATCTGATAGAATTTCGTTCCCTTTTATTCCGTTTTTCCAGTCCTAATCCGAGGCTACATGTTTTTCTCTGAATCCAAATCTTCCAACGTGTGGGGGATTAGCCCAACGATGTCTTCTTTGGGTGCTTTGGGCCACCCTACCCTCGGTTTGATTTGGGTTTACTCCCTAGGCTCCTCCGCCCTCGCCGCCGTTGGGATTTCTCCTCATCCGCCTTTGAGACCGTTGGCCGGTTTTCACCTAGTAACCCTAGGCAGGAGCCCTTGAAGGGTGCTACCATCCGGAGCCAGATGGTCCCCAGTTTTTTTCAAGAGGTATATCTCCTCCCGCAGTGGATGCACACGTTGATGATGAGACATCTGCCACCCTTTCCATCACCTTGGTGCTTGATGTTGAAGCCAACTAATAACTACTGTGCATTCACCACTTGCTCGGGTATCCCCGGATTTGCCACACCCGTTAACTTTCATAATAATGAAAGCTGCCCTGAGGGATTTTTTATTTACACTTTACAATAAAAGTGATGTGGGCGAAATTGAGGCAATAAAAGCCCCCTCTTCCATTTAACCCACGATGACAAGTTACATAAAAATAATAATATACATTACAATTAGAAATTAAATGATAATTAAAAATCATAAGGAAACAACTGAATCAATTCACTACAAATTGAATAAATTAAGAGGAAAAAAGAGAAAACTAAAAGCAAGAAATATTAATAGTGAATAAATGTCACTCACACAAAACATTCACACACACACTCACTCACACTTACACCTCTAAAGAACATAGACTAAAACCGCCTAGTCAAGCCCTCCCCCCCCTGATCCACGTCACGACAGCCGCACTGGACCGGCGTTGACTGTCGACCAGCCTAATATGAGCTGTCAGTGAATTCCCTAATGTTATCGCATTAACATGGAATGACTTATTATATAGCTCAGTTTTGTGAATTGGAACGGACAATGAGCAAGCTCCATGACGCGTCCCACCCCGGCCAACATCACCCATGAAGCGAAACCTCGCTGCCAAGTAATTGGGAGACCGAGATTTCAAGAGTTTGAAGAGGA